>NW_006711230.1:279846-352048 GCF_000271645.1 Tremella mesenterica DSM 1558
GATCAGCGCCAGGGTTCTGAGATACTCCGAATTCGGAGGCCATAAAGACTGATCAAGAACTCACGTATATGTAAAAGCGGGAATAATGAAGGAGCTATGACAAGATAGTGGCTTCTTTGGTTCGGCTGCCGAATAGCACGTGGATCCTCTACCAATGGCCCGAAGGCCATTGTCCTTCATCTCCTTGGGAGTCGCTTCCCGAAGTCCAAGCTTCCCTGCGTTTTGTGGGAGATGCCTGGGGTGGGAGTGCCACCAGGGCTGAAGATAGAATCCAAGCTGAGCCTGGAATGCTTGCAGCGACTTGTCATTCTTCCATATCGGGTGCTGTGGCTGAACAAATTTCTGGAAATGAAGTTGATCCGGGTGCAGTTTCTCACCCTTCGGAGGAGTAACGGTTGATTTATCGGACTTGGGGTTGTATTCGTTGCCCATCTTGTCAGGGGATTTTGAGACCGAGGAGAAAAGAGGGAAAGGAAAGATTCGAATGGTGAGGAAGAGATTGTGAGAGAGAATTGGTGTTAGATAGCAGGAGTAGTGAACAGGCTAATGATAGCAATGAGCTCAACTGATGTGTAAGGTGAACTTTGGCGGCGTAAAGACGTAAAGAGGTGTAAAGATGAAAAGAGATGTAAAGATGAAAAGAGATGGAGAGAGAAGAGAAGGACAGAGAAGAGAAGGAGACGAAGCAAAAAATATCGTCAGCCAGTCCAAAAGTAGATTTTTGATCAACCCTTCATCACCATCAGACGCGTAAACAACATCAACACATAGCAAGAAATTCAGCAGTGAGTGTACCTCCAAAGCATAGATGAGCATGATTGGATGACAGAGTACATGTGCAGTGAGAGGTCTGTAGTGAGTACATATAGGGTACAAAGTACAAACAATGTAGAATATAGCATGTACAAGTACCCGAAAACTTCCGAATTCGTCCGAAAGGGGGAGGAGCCGAAAGTCGCAATTTCGGACCGAGCACATTATCGCCTTCTGCGACTTTGATTCTTGGAAAACCGTTCCGAAAGTAGCATGAATAGATTCAGACGCTCCCAGGCATTCTGCTGATACCAAGAAAACCTAGAAAAGGGGAGTTTTATATACTGCATAGATTTGGGTTGGCAGTGACAAGATCCTCGGGTTGAGTGACGGGTTTTGGGAGAAAGTGGCAAAATTTCAACGGGATTAATTAAAGGTGGGCCGGGATTATCCAGTTCGGCTCCGATGGAACTCCCATGACGGAATCAGAATGGTAGCTCACACGCTTATATGTTCCCCCCGTTTAACGATCATCAAAGGCGGGTGGTACGGTGGAATGAGATCCTTTCACAGGATCACTAACTTACTTGTAACGTGCCCATTGACGGCAGCAACTGTAGATTACATGGCACCATGGCCATCCTGACAGATACTCCAGGTCAGAGAGAACTGTAAGCTAACTCCTCTGCTCCCTATCAGCTCATAGGCTCATGGTCAGGGACAACGTCCAATCGTACCTCAATGGTCAAGCAGATATCTTAACAGGTGAGATTCTCCCCTTGCCACGTTACTTTGCCCATGAGTTCAAAAGAATGACTAACATATTCCTAGCAATCGTCAAACACAGAACTTCTCGTCGTGGTCATTTAGGTCATCTACACATATCATCAATCGATCCTGAAGGGAAAAACATCACTATCCTCATTCATCCTCCACCAACGAATGAAGAGATCAAATTGGAAATACCATTTGACCCTCCTGTTAAATCGCCTTATGAAGTACGACCGAGATTGTTAGCATGGAGAGATTTAGCTTATTCACATTTTGACGTTGTAAGTATCTCATATCGGTCTATCGATGCCATAGTCGTCTATAGGTATTATACTTGTCCATCGGTGCCATACTTCTTTACCGGTTTCCCAGTTGTTCACCGGTGTCATACTTGTTTACCGGCTTCGTACTTGTTTAACGATAAAATTCTTATCTGATTGTTCATCGGTATCAAAAAGATGATGAGGACTGATGATCAGCCAAGAAATCCAGTTATCACATATTATTCATTTCCTTCACCTTTACCTTGGCTCATTCCATTACTTCTTGCATTATCAGCTTTATTCTTCGCGTTATTAGGAAGAGGAGATCATGCAGATTGGTTCAGAGAAAAGATAGAGGTGTATCTAGGGAAGTATGCCGTTAAGATTAGTGCGGTATTTGCTCTCGTGACGGTTAGTCTTATATCTGTCCACTATGTCCCTTCTCTTAGCCACGATCTCTGACCTTCTGAGAATGTTTTTGGACCATTCACAATGTCGATTGCCTTCCAGTGGACAAACGGAGTCATCCTGTCTTTATGTCTTTTAAAGCAGAGGAATGAGAATATCGGCAAAGAAATTGACTATCAGCATATCGGCGAAAGTATATGGATGAGTTATCTGTGTCGTAGACATCGAATACCTAGATCAGCAACTGTGAGCACTTTTTTTACTCTCCTTGATAACACCGTCTATTCGAACACGAATGCTTCTCCTGCTATCTAATCATGACGTGGATGGTCTCGTCCTTCCCCTTCACCCATCACATTTTTACTTGGCTAGTGTCTACTCGTTGAGGAACCAATCTTCTCCTGCATCCGAGATCACATTGTTGACTTTACCAGGTGAAATGGATCATCACCGTTTTATCAGTCGGAGTAGCAGGAATCACAGAGTTTTTCGAGTGTGGTGAGTTTCATTTGTGTCAATTCACCGTACCTCACCATTCACTATTTTCCTTCGGTCCACTTCGATTCTGTCATGTCCATATCCATATCCATATCCATCATATCCATATCCATATTCATCTTCACATTAATCAAATGATCAATCTTTACTCTTTTGGGTAGATCACCCAAGACCAGAGATGCATCAAATTACTTGTCGTATCCAACTGATGTTCAGTGGAATTTGAACGTATCAGACATATCTACGCTAGGACAGATGTCGGTCCTCTCCCACCTCGTGTATGCGCAACGAAATCGAAAACCATCTAAACTTATATTTCATCCATAACTTCAATTGTATATTTAATCTCATATGTGTATATCTTCCGGTCTTGTTATATCCAGGGATTTGGTCAGAAAAAATGCATACATATTTACTCAACGTCAATCGCCCGAGATGTCTATGTCTCACACTGATGATACGCATTGATTCTCAAACCAGATATTTGTCACAGTCCCTATAATCCCTGAACAATGTCCCCTTGGGGTGAGATACGTATGAATTATTCGTACATCGTATCCAAATACAACTCTGCTAGTCGACTTACTACATGGGGTCCTACGGAAGTTTGACCCAATCCGTATAATGCGACCAAATCTCCATCTTTTGGCGGAGAAGCTTTGACTGATGAGATAGCAGTTTGTAGTTCTTCAGTGAGTTTGGACACTGAATTGGCGTTTGCATGCTGAAAAAGTCAACTTATCTTCCTGAATATATCCAGTCACCCTTACTGAAATATCGTATCCTTACAGAGGTGGTTTTGTGATAGGTAGTATTGGAAACGATAGACAGAACACTCAGATGATCTTCCCTAGTAAAATGGGAAGACGGTACTACAAGAAGAAGGAAGTCAGGGATTCGATAAATCTGAAAGGTTATGGGGATTGAGTTATCTTGAAAGACTCACAGTGAAAGCCATATGTAAAGCGGGAGGATTAGCCAAAGCGTTTAAATGCCATCCTTTTTTACTCAACGCGTCCCCTACCGCATAGATATCTAGAGATTTGGACCTGGCGCCAAATGCTACAATTGCCAATTTCGGCTCTCCAAGAATGTACAGATCGGGGAATTCAGCATGAAGAACTTCGGCAAAGGTTCGAGCGGCAGTGACTATTTCTCTACATGATGCAGTGTATCCACTGAGAGTTAACGAAGGCCCATACTCCAAACGATGACTACGGATGATGGGTTTGAGCCCTTTGTCTAGAGAAACTCCTTTGGGCAGGTGAAGCGTTAAATGGTGGAAAATGAGGAGAATGTGGTGTGAGACGAAGAGATAATTATGATGAGATAGGGTAGTGGATGATAAGGACAAAAAAGTCGAATGACTCACTCCACCCCAATATGGTTCAACACCGCCCAAGCTCCAGCGAGGATTGCACCTGGTCTGGCAAATCAGCAACCATCGATTGACGTATCCTTGCCTTTACTACCCCCCGTCATGGTTCAAAGATGACTGCACACAGGATTACGTGCTGATGAGATGATGTTTCAGGCAGTAGGCTAAGTCCGACTCACCTTGACCCCGCCAAAGAAGGACTTGCATACACTCCCCCAGCCCAATCAGTGATGACGTAGTATTGGTATCTTCTCAATTCCTTGGAGCGGTACATGATCACGGAAGAACCTTTTGGGCAGAACGCATATTTGTGCTGTACGTCAACAAGTCTCAACTCGGCATCTGAAGCGTTTCCCGCTGAATCGACTCCAACCCTAATATATTATGGGCAGATAGTTCTCTCAGAATCTGAAGGAAAGAGCGGGAACTACTCGAAACACTCACAATGTCACAACTAATTGCAGTCACACCGGGGAGCTTAAAGTCAAAAGACGGCACGCCATCGTCCAAGCCTGCACGACCGAGGAATGGCATTAAGAACGATCCAAGACAGCAATCGACGTGTAAACCTATTCCTCTTCTCTCGGCCAAAGCTGCGAGTTCCGGAATTGGATCCTGACCGTCAGTGATTCGTGTTCAGACCGGTCAGGCATGTATTAGGGTAGGGGAATCATAGTAGAAGGTAAGCACCTGCGAGAGAGGGTACGGATAATGCTAGAAGAGGAGTGAGAGGCCGGATTACATAGACATACTATAATTCCATCAGGAAAATTTGGTGCAGAGCCAACTATCATGATAGTGTTCCCATTTCTGCCATCAGTCTACACCACCATATAGAGAAGAAATGACGAACATCGCCCGTCTCATACGTCTGACGTCCGCTTGCCTGGTTGTGGGATTGACAGGAATGACATGAAGCTTGACGCCGAAATATTCTGCACCTTTCCAGAAAGCTGCATGAGCAGACGACGGAATAACCCTGATTCATCAGGTCCCTCATTGGAAAAGAAAGACGACCGATGACTGACATTTCTGGCTTGGTAACGCCCTTTGTTTGACGTGCCCAATCACGATGAGTCTTTATAGACATGAGGATAGATTCTGTTCCTCCTGAAGTCGCTATGTCTCAACATTGACCCGTCTTAAGTCTTGAAAGACTTACTTGTACCTGCTCCATTTGGGCCATTGAACCTATTCTGTTCAGCGTCGATGCTTGTTGGACTGAAACGCTGAACGATGACTTACAAATGAAGACACATGCTGATAATCTCCGCTTCCATCTTCCTCACGCCGAGGAAGATATCGGTATGAAGAGGATTGGCAAGTAAGAACTCTGACATGGCATCGATGATGATCCTATTCAATTCCTCTCCCCCCTATATCGATCAGCCCTCTCTCCAGCCACACCAGATGGGGAAGGAGGTAATCACATGGTAAACGGTCCCACTGATCCTTCCATCTGTCGCATGCTCTCCTTGAAGTCGTTTGAGAGATGTCCATTCCTCTTCCAACCATTGTCTACTTCTTCCATGTTCTGGCAATTGGCCCACGGATGCGTGCTTCACATCTCCTGCATCTTGCTTTATACCCCACTTGACGAGGAGCTGAGATTTTACCTCAGCAAGTTCAAGATCGACTTTACGTCGGACCGCCGGTAAGCGGAGGAAAAGACGGATTGCATACTACCCAATCAGCTCGTTTTCCCCCTTGGTGCAGGAGAGGGGTGAAACTCACCGCCTTGTAATGTCCGTAGATCGAGCAGAAAGAGGTCAATATCCCTTCAGCTCGAAGTTGGAGTAGGGTAGAATGTAAAATGAGGAAGATGGAGTAGACGAGGTAGAGTTGAGCAGCCTGAATGAAGAGATGATGTAAGTGGCCAATATCCAGACTTTCTGGACGGAGGAATGTGCTGATGTTTGCCACTCGATCGGGGTATTGTCGGGTACAGTACACAACGATAAGAGAGAGTAGAAGGAAGAGACGATTTGGTGAGCTCAACATCTTGATATAGTATTGTTCAGATTGTATACAGGAGAAGAGATGATGACTGAGTTAGATGTGGGTCGATTTGAATGGGATTGGAACATGGCAGTAAGCTTGAGTGGTGCCTGAAAACGAACAAAGTTGCCGTTGCCGGCGGAGTGGCCACCCGGAGCGGAGTTACTTTCAATCTCCGTTAGAGGTTGTCATCGGAACTAGGAGATCTTGAACATCGAGATGGATTCCTGACATTACGATCCACGACATATAATGCCAGAACTACCAGGTCAGCTATGATTCCCCGAGGTGGTGCTACCTAAGCTGAATGTATAGAGGTAGAACGTGCTCGAAAGCTTATATACGATACGTGCCGTGGGTACAAGATTAAACATGTCGATAGTCTAGAGGACAAGATCGTGTATACGGGTGGTACTACACATGATGAGTTTGTACGTGACCTCTTACTCCTTTTACATCCTCCTCGCCTCTGGAGTGTTCATGCCACGTTGAAGTATGAGGCTGATATGATAGGCAAGAGAAATCACCGGACGTACCATCACAGGTTGCGAGCGCAAAGGAAAGACGTGCGTTCTCCTCCCTACAGAAAACACATGAGAATCTGCTGATGAAGATAGCTTCTGGTTGACTCTGTCTGGAAAGGGAAGATTCCCAGTGATGCATTTCGGAATGACCGGAATGATTCAAGTATGTTGAATTTTCCGATCAGGCGAATAAAGCTGACAAGCAGCTTAAAGGACAAGAACCCAATTGGTATCGTCGTAGACGTAAAGAATCCCCGACTACTTGGCCCCCAAGAGTGAGATCTAAACTATATATCATCCCGACGTCCTATCTTCTTCAGTCCTTCCCTTTTAAATCAATTTATCAAAAAGGTAAAGTGCTGACCCCAGTTTTACAAATTGTGAGCTTGCTGCAAATCGTAATCATCAAACTGACATTCAGCGTATTGGACTTAGAGCCTCAAGCAGGATCAGTATCCGATGAACCTCGAGAACTGGCTTTCATCGATGGTGCGTCTTCTCGCTCATGGACTGAGCCTCTGAGTTGATGTATAGGGAGAAGATTAGGTAGATTGAGACTGATCCCTCATCCCGTAATCCATCATCCGCCTGTATCTCTTTTAGGGTTCGATCCGGTGTTGTCTATGCCATCATTGGAAGAGTTCCAAAAGTTGTTATTGAAGAAAAAAGGGACTGTAAAAGGTGTCATAATGGATCAAGCGTTTAGTGCCGGAGTGGGAAATGTGAGTCATCATAATAATCCCTCACCTTTTGTTTCTCTACTCTACTTCTCCTTCCCCACATCCCACCTCTTCTCTTAAATGATGTCGCAATCACTCCAGTTGTTGATCATGGAGGACCACGTTTTACCTCTACTTGTTGTCATCACTCGCACTGTGGACAACAAAGGCTGATGTATAGTGGGTAGCAGACGAGTGAGTCCTTCCTTCAAAACTGTTCGTATTTCTCTGACAGTCCAGGATCCTGTATCAAGCTCATATTCACCCCTCCTGTCCCATCCCTCATCTCTCAGAGAAAGACGTTGAAAATCTGCACCAATGGATCCGAAAAGTCCCCCTCATGGCCGTAGAGGTCAATGCGGATTCTCTACAATTTCCAGACAATTGGCTCTTCCGATGGAGATGGGGTAAGGGCAAAAAGGTCAAAGTTGCCAAAGGAAGGAAAGTCAAGGAAGAGAGTGTTGAAGGTGGTCAACCACCAGGAACGGAAGATGTCAAACCGAAAGATGTAGAGTTTTTAGCTTTGGTGGGTTGTCTCTAATCTTTCCTTGTCCACACATCACCTTATATCCGAAACCAACTCCTCCCCTTTTTTGGAGACTTCGAGTGACGACGAAATCCTTCGCTGTAGTTAGATAAACCTGTCTTCCACCAAAAGACTTGGGCAGTCAACATCACTCATCCAATGACCTTGAAGTAATATATGCCGAAGAGAGGATTCTGGACAAAATTTGCTGGAAGTATATGAGAATGACCGGGCTAAAGAGAATGACGAGAACAAGAATTGACGTACTAGCCAAATGGTAAGCCAGCAACGATAGAGTTCATTGAGGTAGGTGGTCGTACCACTGCTTTAGTCAAAGAACTCCAAAAGATGCCAGACGGGGTAGATATCAAACCTAAGATCAGTAAGGGTAAACGCAAGGTTGAAGGCGATTCGAGTGAGGGGGAGGTTTCGGACACTGAGGTCAAGCCGAGGGGTAGATCTGGACGGAAAAGTCAGGGTGGGGTCACAGATGAGATCGTGGAGGTGCAAAAAGGGGGCAAACAGATTAAGCAGAATAGAAGGAAACGAAAAAGCAAGAAAATGGATTCAGAGAGTGAAGTAGATGAGGATCCAGAGAAAGAAGTAGAGACCAAAGATCAAGATGAAAATTCCCATAAGCCAAAGAAAGAAGCCAGTAATCCTATCAAAAAGGTGAGTTTACCTTTCTGGATTTGTCAATAACTCACTGACCAAGTTTTCTCAATTTTCGTTCGTGTCCTTGATGTCACTTCGAATATACAATCCTCATCATCCCTTTTACACATTTGACCGGTACTCTCCTCGATATAACACCCCACCGATTATATATGTAGCAACGGCGTTCTGGACCCTCCAACGGTTCGGTGTCCAGACCAAGCAGACCCAAAAGGTCCTCCGGGGTATCCAAACACACGCGAGACATTTCCTCCGAGCTATCCGATGCGCCTGAATGATACGCAACCCCCTTCTTCTCTTAGTCTGTTATGATCTTGCTGCAGAGGAATCGAACACAATACCCGCGGTTCTTGGATTGTGAAAAGGAAATTTGACATGTACAGTAGTCCCACTTGATGTACTCAACTAACGCCAAATCGCATCTCATGCATATCTCTTTAATCGTATTGTTACTCATCACGCTCTCAAAATCGTACTTTCATTTTGTCGCCCATCGTCTGGGCGTTTTTACTTCTGTTCTCACTGAACACTGGACTTAAAGATTCTTGAGAACCTCGTTGGCGTCGGAAACGGTCACTTCACCAGGGTTGGGCTCGACGACGACGGATACGACTTTCCCATCGTGAATCACCACAGCGCCACGCTTGAGACGAGGGCCGCCAAAAACGGCTTGAGCGTCAAAGACGAGACCAGAGGCGGTACCGAATGCTCCGGTGTCGTCACCAGCTGCAAATTAGCCGGGTACTTGATTCATAGCAGCTGGGCGAGTCTGATAGGACTCGAACTTCCATGCACGTGAAACGGTAGCATTACATGACGAGCAGCATTGAGGGGAAGTGTGATGGGCGATGAGGAGAAAAATAACGGTGTTGATTCAGTGAGAAGAGGGGGGAAACGACTGACCAAACTTTACTGTCTCACTCTTCTCTTCACCTTTGAGCTTTTCGGCCCATGCTTGAATGACGAACATGTCGTTGATGGCGATGATATAAATGTCCTTGACTCCCTTGGCTTTGAAAGCTTCGTATTGTTTGATGTATGAAGGGACTTGAGAGGTACAAGTGGGGGAGAAGCTGTATTCCATAGGTCGTATATGTCACATCGGTGTTCACGTGGTATCATATCGTCGAAGTAGACGTGGAGTATTGCCGGACGAGGTAATGCAGGGTTGAAAGTTGTAAAGAGTGAAAGAAGACAAATATTAGCTGACATCAAGTCAGGACCGATAGACTACTTACGCTCCGGGAACAAGAACCAAAACACTCTTTCCGCTCAACTTGGAAAAGTTTACCTTTCCTTCCAAATCTCCTAGTTTGATTTCGACATCTGGAACACTATCGCCAGGCTTGATAGGTGAAGCAGAGGCGAGAGAGGCGAAAGCTGAATGAGCAGCTTGGGCCGTAGCGTTGATGATGGAAGCTGAGTGTTAACATCATGACATGGCAGAGATCAACCTTTGGTGTTATTACAAAGTATATGTACTGTAATCTAATTTGGTGTGATGCGATGATCTAACCAGGACATGACAAACGCCCAGTCAAGATCACATGGTCGTTCGAGAAAGGGTAGGGCGTAAGTAATGGAAGGATTGAGGAAGTCAGGGTTGAAGGATCAGAATTATGATCTTCCCGTCGAATGCATACTGTACCTACAGTGTGCAGAGAGAGAGATGGTCCGAGAAGGGAAATGATTGAAGGAAGCAATGTACATACCCATTCTGATCCTAGGAGCAGGGACGAGTTTCGAGGTTGCGATATAGATCGAACGTCTTTGAAGTCAGTGTTTTGCTTAATTATGACGATCTCTCCCCTCGGTCAGGGTTGTTCAGGGAAGAGATGTCACTCATGGACTCACCTGTTAGAGAGTATAGATGATCGAGGTAGAGTGCGTCGTGGGATACGAATGAGACGAGAGGTGGTTCTGAGAGACATTGGGGTAGAAAGAAGGAATGGTGCATTCCACGAATGGAGCGCACGGTGACGCAATTTACGGAAGAGATAAATTCTGGAGCCCCGCAAATCTTTCCCCACACCCCACCGAACATTGGTCGACTTTTCGCAGCGTTATCCAATTCCTATACTCTGCTTTATAGTTTTGAGCCACCAAAGAAGACGATAAGACAAACGAGGACTTGCACAACTCAGAACCCAGTGACGAAGATAGACTCAAACAAGAAGAGTTATTGAGTAGAGTTGAAAAAAGCAACAATGACCTATCTCACTCCTCATCTTCCTTTCACAGAAAGAGACGCCTTACCTCCCCCCGGCACTCATTTACTCATCACCGACACCCTTCAATCGTCCTCTAAATTCGCACTGTATCACCTACTCACCGCTGCTATAACCAACAAGATTCGTATTGTCCTCGTGGACTTTAGAGGAGAGGGAAAGGAGAGTCATGAAGCTGTTCTGAAGAAGCTTGTGAGTCAAGCTTTTCCCTACTCGTTCCTTTTCCAAATCCTCAAACCCAAAGCTTTCAGGTCCTTTTAATTGGTTTCTTCACAGAAGCTATAAGTATCCTCGGAACTGCTATTTGCCTTCTCACGGAATCTACGCGTCCAAGGAAGAATGAGGAAAAAGACATGAGAGAAGGACTGAAGAGATAAAGGGCAAACCGATCCCTTTCTCATCCACCAATTTCATCTATATCTCCCCCTCTTCTCTCCCTTCCAGTATACCCATCCACAGTTCAGATACACAACCGAGACTATTCGATGACGACAATAAACCAACTCTGAAAGAAACATACGAGATCATAATACGACATTTACAAGGGAGCTTGGTGATTCTTGATGGACTGGGTGAACTGTTGAATATGGGTTTCGAACCTGTAGAAATAAGTAGATTCGTTCGTTCTCTTTTACCTGAGATAAGAAAGGTAAGTATCTCAATAGAACTCTCAACCACCACCACCACTTCCACCGCCACTTGATCTGACAACTTACTATATGTACAAGTATTTCTTCACACATTTGACACTCCAAGACTCCTGATGCGCCGCATAGATAGAAAATACAGTGTGTGTGTGAGTTGGGGAGGGAGGGGAGGGAAGGTGAACAATAGCAAAGAATTGACACCTTAAAGCACTCAGCACGTCTTATTTCAACTCTTCACGCCGATTGTCTACCTTTACTTCCTACTTCACATATACCACAATACTCCAAACAGACAGAGATGGTAGAACGTCTACTCAGGCTTTCAGGTGGTTGGTGGAGAATCTCACATCTTCCATCTGGTCGATCGGGTGATGTACATGGAGAAGTAAGTCTTTCACCTTTCTTCCTGTCACTTGATCCTTAGCTATAAATCTGCGTGTTGGTTCTTTCTAAGTATGAAGAGGCACACCGAGATTAGTGCGGTTGACTCTTCGTGATCGCTTCACCCCTGTAACGTTCGTGTTCGTACATTTCATTCTATTATTCAAATCGCGAGACCCACATCTATGATCGTGGTTTAGTTGGGAATACTAAGATTACGCAAGATCAGACAGAAGCTCATACCAGATCTCATCCCATGGTTTGGACGAAACTTGGTGTTCCCAAATACCCCGGAATGCACCGTTACAATATCGACTCGAAGCCAATGGTGTCAAGGTCTTTCCGAAAGGTACTGGAAGAGGTTTTCTCTGATCCCTCGTCTACCCCCTTTCCTCAAATATCAATCCTATCTCTAGTCATCTTTCACAGTGATTAAATGCTCTTCTTCGACACCCTCTCAGTGCACCTGAAACCATGGTTGTAATTATCCTCCACTTGGCACATCCATAGATAGTGCCCTGAGCCCATACGTTGTGTCGACATGTCACAATCATATCAAGCCTTTTGTGATCTGCTCCAGATGAGTGTGAATACTCGAAAGTGGGTAGAAAGATGAAAGATGCAAACTATGCAATGCATTATGATAAACTCCTTCGCCCGGCCGAACGTTAAACTACCATATCAAACCTTTCAGAGATTCCATCAAAATCCCACACCACCTTTCCACCACTTCTCCAACTGATCGACCTACTGCTGGTGAGGCACATGAATATGCGTATCGGACTGAATGAGCTACCAAGACTGCTCGGTAGTGTAACAAGATAGCTAGTATGATTGCACAATGCCATATCTGACATGTCAGCTTCGATTGTCTTTTCAACTTCCCTTTTTCACTGGCTGATGATGGCAAGTGACGCAAGGAAGGACATTAGTCAAGCATATTTCTGTATGGCTGGAGTAGGAAGGAAGAGATCACAGGCATGAAAGGGGACGAGCTGAATGAATGGACAACTTACTTGATGACTGGCTCCGATGTAATCGAACTTACCAGGCAAGATGCATTCAGGAAAATGAAATCCGTAGAATAACAATCCGACGACATAAGCAGTCACGGAAAGGCCAAATGGAGCTGGTCATGAGTATCGAGCTTTGTAATTTCGCAGTTCATCAAAAACTGTGACGATTAAGCAGATATGTGATCGTCGTCTCTGAGACCACAATGACAATGAAATGGTTTTGGGAATGTAAAGAGGGAGGATGAGTGATCAAGCTTCGTATTGGGGATACCGCGGAGATGGAGATTGGTCCCGAGGGATGAGGTTCTGTGATCAAGCAGACAGAAAGCCACACAGTACCGAATACAATTTCTGAGAAGATCGGTATGAGGAGAAAAAGGAAAATCCGACGTACAGACAAAATGGAGTCCTCTGGTCCAACCATGTTGGTAAAACATCTGTACCATAGGTGCGAACATTGCAAAGCAAAGAAAGAGGAAGAATGATATTCTCCAATCCTATTCATTAACATTCCTTTTCATATCCTCTTGTCGATTCCCCTTCCCGCTCTCTGCTTTCTCATTTAGATCAGGTTTCGCACCCTTCTCACAGAAACTGGACAACATCTAATCTTCCACTCGTCTCATCAACCTAAAGTGTCTCTGAAACCATCCACTCCTTCAGCAATTTGAGCAAGAGATGGTAAATGCAGATGAAGTGATCTGATGAGAGGGGTCAACAAGTACTCACCTTGTGTTTCCGCTCATTGAACCATTTCTGAAAAGGTAAATACGAGCCTAAAGCCCCGCAGAAGAGATTTATAGATCCCCAAGTGAAGACAGCCGTGGGATGACAGTAAAATCCATTATATACCACTGTGAAGAATGAGGCGGATATGAGCCCTTATTGGTCAGTTTAGTCGCGTAAAGGAAGACTTGACTTACATGAGATACCAATATCTGTCTTGTCAGCAAGATCACTTTTACTTCCATTGTACACATGATTAGAGAGATATCAACAATGCCATCGATCCTACTTTTTAAGGTTACCCTCATGTCCAAATCAGAGCAGCGAGTGCTGTGAAGGAGAATATATTTAGAGGGCATGAGGAGATGAAATTGAAGGTGTAAGGAAAAGTAAAACAACAAAAACATACAATCAACACAAGCACCCCATTCGAACCATCCTCTCGAAGCTGACCCACTGAGTACATGCCATGAAGCCGATGAAGACAAACAAGCTACGGCAGCCAGAAAATACATAGCCAAAATGGCCGTATCGAGCCAATGAGCATCTGGGAGAGGGGAGTGAATCACCATTATCTGCCCTCCTCAGCTTTCCACTTCAAGAGAGACGGGGAGCTTACGGGAATCAGTAGCAAAAGTATTATGGTTGGTACGAAGTGAGATTGTATGTTGACTATATATTTCAGCTTTGACCTCAGAGAGATATGATGGACTGACCAGTTTCGTTATGCCACCCAAAAGCGCTTTTGATGAGTGGTATCGGACCTGTGTTCGCGTGCATAGGAATGAATCGACTAATTTTGTTTCAGCTGAGTGTCGAAGGGGCCCAGCAGCTGAGCACGAAGAACATCAGACCTAGAATGAGGTGTATTTGCCTAGTGAAAAAAAGAAGGAAAGAAAGAAAAGACTCACTAGCCAGTAATGATATGTTCATTGTTTCTCCATACGAAAGGTAAATCTTCATAACCTATCAATCGTCTTCCATCATCCGCCTTCTCTAAAGCTTCCGCGACCGTAGGTCCCATTCCCATATCTGAAATCCTCTTCATATCCTCCGGTTCCACCCCGATAGCCTCCGTCGCAGGACTCAGAGTGAGATCGGTCTCATCACTGTCATTTGTAAGAACGTTTGGGGTAGTTTTCGACCTCGTCAAGATGGGTAAATCATTCCTCCATCCCACACTTGATGCTCCTAATGATTTTGACCTTACAATTCGTCTTCTGGCGACAGCCTGAGCACTGGCAGGCGTCCTATTTGGGAATAGATATTCAGGTTCATCTTCCTCATCCTCCATTGCATCATCGTGAAATGGAGAGGAAGGAGGTGGATAACCTCCTTCTGACCAACCGAGTCGATGCCATCCCGCCCAATCTTCTGCAGGAAGGAAAGATTGTACTAATTCCAATACTTTTCCTCGGGCGGCATCAAGAGCTCCATTTCCTTCGTTTCCCTCTTCTTTATTCTTTCCTTTCACCCCTTCTGTATTACCTCCAGGTACAGATACTACAGCATCAACGACTCTCAATCGCGAAGGAAGAGAAGCGAGCCAATCCTGGTTCAAGGACCATGCGGGTAGACGATTAGGTAGATAAGCCAGTACATCTTCTCTTAAAGTGTTGAGTTGTCGAAGTAGAGTGAGATCATTGGTCGGTTCCAAAGTTTCAGGCGGGGGAGTATTCGCATTTCGTCGAGGAGATGTATTTGGCGATGTGACGAATGTTTGATCACTTATTGAGGACGATCCCATGTTTTCATCGTCGGAAGAAGTATCGGAGATGACCTGCAGTTTACTTGAAGTACCGGAAGAGTCCACCGGCTGGTCGGGAGCAGAGACAGAACTCAGTCGTTCCCGAATAGCATCCTCAACTTCACTAATATACCCCAATAGAGCAGCACGGAGGTTGGGTATGTTATGAGGGAAAGTAGGTAAGGTGGGGTGGGAAAGTCGCCGAGCCCAAGAGGTCCGAGCGGGTCGGGCAGTCGGGTCGGAGGCTTCTTCCGCGGTGGGCATATTCTATGAAGATACGCAATTGGTAGAGGCTAAAGACTTCTAGGTATCATTGAGATGATAGGAAGAGGAATGAGAGTGGTCGTAAGTCTTACAGTATGCAGAGTAGATTAGGAAGACAAAGAGTCAGGTGTGGAATCTGGGGGTGTTGCGGAGTCTCAGAGGTCAGTGCGGGGTCCCCACTTCGGTTAGTCGTCCCGGTGGCACTACTCTACACGACTAGCTATGGGAGCTGGTGGTATGTTCCGAGACTGTGCTGTGTAGGGTGGAGCTTGTCGTAATAGAGAGATGCGGCTAGCTGTGAGGATGTAGGGGTTGGGAAAGAAGTGGAGTTAGCGAGGGACACGGAGATGCTGACCAAAGAAACGTGACACCAAAGGAGTCCAATGGACAGCAAAGGAAATTCATATCTCGAGCATGTCGTACAATTATAGACCGAAGCTAATATCAAACCTGTCCCTTTGGTGATGCGACTGAGAAGAAGGGATACTATGCTAGGTTCATGACAGCTCCCCAGACACCCACGAGCTTTTCTCCTCGTCTGGCTTCCCGTGGAGGATTGGTAGAGGGGAGAAGTCGTGAGATCTAGGAGCTGACGATAGCGACGTATCGCTAGGGTTGTATTACTCGCCCTCTGTGCCGAAGAGCTCGCAGAAAGCGGGTTGTGCAGTAGGAACGGAAACATGGAGAGGACGAGCCATCAGGATACAGCTCCCTGAACCCTCATGGGCTTCTCGCCTCGCCGCTCGCACCACGTGCGTTAGGTAGAGGGGAGAACCCATGGGAGATAGGAGCTGGTCTAGAATGGCATGGGTGAGAAGAAAGCGTTGCAGGATATGTGCGTTGTTCGGGCTTGTGGGAGCGCAGATATAACCATACAACGCCGGATCGGTTGGAGAAGTGGTGTTACGAAGGAATTCATGGCAGGCGGCTGTTCGTCTCGGCCACGGCCCATGCGGTGTTTGGAAAAGGCAGTGATGACGTCGGACGATCAGGCCAGGGGTCGTCAAGTGGATTGGCAAGCGCCTGCATGTCGCGATACGATCCAGTCTCGGCAATCCCCTGATCAACATACGGTCTTCATCAGCAACGAGGTGTCGAGCATTGATGATCATCTAGTGTTGTAAAGTGAGACAACGTAGGTGAGAAGATAAAGAGATGCATCTGTCCGTCAACGACCAGCTTCTCCGAATTGGATGATTTGAGGATGGGGGAGAGTCGGTCAATGAGAAGCCACAAAACTTACATGGATCCATGAGTATTTCAGATGAAAAAATTGATGCTGGGAAAAGAGAAAGACATGAATGTGACGGGGAATTATTATCTACTCATCGTCGACGAGCTTTCTGTACGAGCGTAAAACCGTCCTCGTCCACCTGAGGTTCTGGTCGCTCCTGACCGGCAGGATCAGAAAATACGAGTTGCGGTGCTTCTTCATCATCATCCAGCTCCATCGCCTCATCCTCCCCTTCATCTGACCCATTGGAAGACCCATCCACGTCCACGACATCCGCACCTTTTTGCACAGTAATTCCAATTTTCTGCAACTCCCCGGCCCGTTTCTCCAGTGCGGCAACAAGGATATGAGGAGCGGGCGAAGTGTTGATATCTTTCCATAAGCGAATGATATCGTTGGCAACTATGTCAACAGAATTGTCTTCGATATTAGCTTCGAATTCGTCGGACATGACTTGGCTGATGAGATCGGCAAGATCGTCAAAGTCGACATTGGGGATGGAAGGAATAACAGATGAAGTAGATCCATTGGTAGGGGTTAGTTTGATGATAGAAGGAGACGGCAGGGCTTCGAAGAGATCTATGATGGTAGATGCGAGCCACGTTTTCTTGTCTGCGGATTGAGGACCGCCCCATTCTTCACGAACGGCAATGGTGAGAGCTGGCCAGAGATCGAGTAGAGCTATGACTCCACGAGCGAACAAAAGGAGGTAAGGAGTAGATTGTGGATTGGCTGTTGACATGACGACGTTATGAACGTTGTGGAGGAGACGAGAAGAAGGTGGGAAGGGAAGGGGTGTGTCTCGAGGACCAAGCCAGGGATGATGAGGCGAGCGAGTGACGATGGGCTCAACTCTGAATGAGAGACGTGACGGACCAGTCTCGCAATCCCTTTTAACAAGTAGGGTGAATGGGTGGATGGTGGGGTGATGAGGTGATTAGGGGGCCGGATTGAGTGAAACAAGACAAATAGGATCGTTGTGCAGGCAGAAATTTGGGCGGACGCCCCAGGTGGAGGATTCGGGGTTATCGGCATTGATATCATTGTGGCGTGTGGCGTTTGAGAGTCCGCAGTCCACGTGGCATCGTGACGCTCCCTGCTGTACATTCCTCGATCGTTGACATTTCACCACCTAGCCAGCTTCGTCTCAACCCACTTGCCCTCTATCGAAAAGGCTCTCCAGCAGCCGTCATCATGCTTAGATCCGTACTGGGGCTACCCTTGGTAGCCTTCTGTCTCTTGGGGGACGTCTTGGCTCGCTCAGCAACTGGTGATCGGGTATTGGTCGTCCTTGAACCTCACTCAGACAAGGGGGACTATTCAAAGTTCTGGGCTTCTCTCACAGGTCTGTCAACTTTTCGTTTCGCATATCCTTAACGGTAGCTGATGGCTTAGACCGAGGTTTCGACTTGACCTTCAAAAAACCCAATGACGATAGCGTCGAGCTGGTCAAGTTTGGTGAACCCCAGTATGACCACTTGATCATGTTCGCCCCTTCTGCCAAAAGTATATTCCCTCTCACCTTTTCATATCAGCTCACTGATTTGCAGGTTTCTCTCCATCATTATCACCCAAAACTATTATCGAAGCTCAATACACCCACCTCAACACTCTGTACCTCCTTTCCCCTTTTCTTTCTGACCGCACGAGGGAGACGATGAGGGAATACGATCTCGAATTCATCGAACCTAACTCTGTCCTTCTCGATGCTTTTTCTCATCCACCTTCTCAGCCAGAATCCATAGTAGTACTCCCACCAAACACCTGCCTTGTCCCCACTCCTATACTAGCAGAAACAACTCTGTCAGGTGGACCTATCGTCTACCCCTCGGGTACGGTACATACTGCAGGACTAAACCCTTTTTTGATCGATGTCCTGCACGCAACTAAGACTGCCTATGTGGGAGAAGAACAAAACCTTGATGCGGATGAAAGTGCTGTGGAGGATACGTTAGGGGGTAAGACTAGTAAAGGACCGCTGTTTAGTGGGAAAAGAGCTATGCTGGTCAGTGCTCTACAAACGAGGGATAATGTGAGGATTGGCTTTGTGGGAAGTGGTCAAATGTTCTCCGACAAGTACTGGGGGACATCTGTTGAATCTATCACTGGTCAATTGTCAGTCTCGTCATGTCTTTCTACCCTTGCCCGCTCTTTATTCTCGCCTCGGTCTATCCTGCACATCAACGGTGACGTTATTGACTCTTCAGGGTTGAGACTGGAAACGCTGCCTTTGCAGAGGACTTCACCAAATGGATCTTCCAAGAAAGAGGAGTCGTCAAGGTTATCTCAACAGCTCATCATCGGCAATCAGAAAATCAACCCAGAGAGCAATACACCAAGAAGGACGATCTGGTGGGCACTAGCTTTCTTTTCCTTTGAAGTCGTGGCTGATAGTCATAGGTATATTCCGTAACTCTTGCAGAGTACTACACGACAGACAACCAAACGGCTGCCTGGGGACCGGTACATCTAGAAGACCTACAATTGGAGTTTACGATGCTCGACCCTCACATTCGTACTGCGTTGATCGAAGATACATCGGTCACTCCTGAGATGGGAACGACGTACACCGCGAAGTTCAAAGCTCCTGACAGACATGGTGTATTCAAATTCATGGTGGAGTATTTCCGGCCAGGGTGAGTCCTTCGTTTGTCTTCTTTTACTGCACTTCTTCTCCCTGTAAATATGAAAGAGAACTCCATTCTTCGGCCCCGCTTCGGACAGCCGATGAATGCCGATCGCGAACGATAGAGTCACAGGATACGTGCTCATGTTCAGCCTGAGCTGCATTGTCACCACATCAATGGCCTCTGTCGTTCCTCTTCGACATGACGAACACCCACGATTCATCGTAGGAGCATGGCCCTTCTACACAGCACCAATCTCCATCAGTTTCGCCTTCCTCCTGTTCTGCGGGTTGTGGGTCATGTTGGGGGAAGACGACAAGAAAGGAAAGAAGAAAGCGGAGTAGCATTTAGAAGGAAGTGACCTTCGACGTGCATCATGTACACCTGCATCTACTTGATTTGACCGATGTTGTGTTTTTCTCTTAAGTCTTCCAACGTTGACATCGGCTACTGATGAATCATGAGAGACTTGTCGTCTACTGAATGCCGATCGTGACTTACACAAACCTCTTCTTTGATGGAAGACCAATGAGCCATGAACGAGGTGAGGACTAGAATGACACTTTTTCCGGGTGAAAAGACTAGAATCACACCAGGGACTAGAATGATATCAAAGGACTAGAATGACAGGAGTCAAATTACATGATTCCTCATCCCTATCCACGAATTTTGAGACTTGATCCTTTCAAGATATTTTTAACCCCACAGGGATACTAGAAAGTGTCATTCTCATTGCGCAGGGACCAAAATCTCCTAAGAGTGGTAATGTCATTTTAGTCCTTTGATGTTATTTCAGGGTGTGATGTCCATCCAGTCTTTTCACACAGAAAAGTTGGCATTCTAGTCCTTACCTCAGCCATGAACCATCAACTTTCATACCGCCCGACCTTGTTAGCCGATAGAATCGGGCCAGGACGGCCGAACCGCCGTTAGATAATTACCCCTTCCATCGAAAATATTTCTTCGTTCAACTTATCATCTGAACTCTATTCGATCGTCTCTGGTTTACTGCGTGTGAGTGGAATGTGATAAGTATAGAGACATGTAGAATTGATGCATGCTCTTTTTCCCCTCTGTATTATCATCTAATTATCAGTAAACATTCCAAGAGTCCTGACTCATAAGAAAGAAAGAGTTTGTTCTCATGACATCATGGTTGACTTGAAGTCTCTTACCTTGTAAGTAGAGAAAGGTGAGACGCAATCAAAGGGAAAGTTGCGTCATTGGATTCATACGTCGGAAATAGGTTCGAGAGGGTACGGATCACATGAAATGGTTCAACCGTGGGGAATCCTCATCTAAGCCTTTCCCAAACATAACTTAATGACTGATAAGCAGCAGTCCCAGTCTCAGTCTCTAAGAGCTATCTCACACACTCTGCTCAGTCATATTCAGAGATCTACAAAATGTGCACCTCGTCTGCCAGTCTCTCAGTCTCGTCGTATACAGGGACAGGAGATCCTGAACAGACAGTCTGCTGAAACTGTTCCTAGATGGGTTGTTTCCACAGAGGGCTCTTCTTTTGATATACACGGCCAGGAGTTCATCAGTAAGGCGGTTCAGAGTAGGCTTGGTGTAGTTCTGTCATGACCGGGTAGCGAGCCCGCGATCATAAACCGTCCTAAAAGGCTCAATATCAACTCTGCTAGTGAGAGTTGATCTCGCTATAAGTACTGGTCGTGACAAGTAAGGTTTCAGACCAAATTGGAGGTGAAAGACTCCGAGTTGTACATAACCCGAGTCTTCCATCTGCGCCTCCCGGACAGGTTCATGGAGACACGCAGGTGGTTAAAGGAACAAAACCATCTGTGGGTCAATCTAGAGGACGCAACAGGACACTATAGTCTTGAATATGAAAAGCGCTTCCCCATGGTATCTCTCAACCATCAGATACCAGAACCATTTGCAGGTACAACTTACAATTGGGGTTCCATTGAGGCAATGGATTTAGTTGAGGATCTTAGTCACCCTGAGACAACACTTAGTCCCATTGTGGAAATGGCACATGTTCATCGTCCAATCCCAACCGAGAATGGCATGAATTCATGCGTATTCGTGAGACGACTAGAAATATCCAGTAAAATGTTATCGGAGCAACGAATCCCTAGATTGGTCTCTGTGTCCCAAAGCAAGGCGATTCAGTATGGTGAAGGTCACGATTCACCACGGCGTATGCCGTGGAAACTCTCTTTCATGAACACCTCAACCTTCTTTGAACACGTGGAAATGACGTACCGTACAGGTGAGATGTTTGTAGAGCTTGGTCTTGCCTCCACAGGTACAGTTCATTTGATGGTTCAAGCCACCTATAAACCGGAGCTGAAAGGTCAAACAACGACTACATCTAGCTCTTGTCCCCGCGAACTAGTATGAGTCCGAAGCCAGGGGGAGATGAAGGATGGATTATATGTACATCAAAATTGGTACAGAGATCCAATGGAAAGGTGGTGTGGGGATCAGGAATAACAGAATTTTGTGTCAACGGGTTATTTATGTGGTGGGCAAGAAAGAAACCTACATATCCTTGTCAATTTCATCAGATATGTATACAATCTCACCATGAACAATACTCTGGCTGTTCACCTGAAGAAGACTTACTGAAAAGAGTCAACATGGTGAGTGTGGTGCTCGAACTTTCTGTAGTTCCCTTCTTCCCAAAGTCATTGTCGGCCAATCTCATCACGTTGCCAAGGAGGAATCAGGGAGGGTTGAGCATCCACAAAGAGACACACGTTCTAAACATCTCAATCCTGGGCCTTGCTCGGAACACTTGATCCGACCTCATCAGCAAATGAGCCGTCAATCTTTCCTTTTCCCTCCCTCTCTCTTCTCATTCATCTTCTACATTATTTCCTCATACACTCACCCCTTAAAACTGTCCAATCCACCTATCTCCCCCAATCCTCATCCTTGTGTTGGCACGTGAGTCAGGTAAGTAGCTAACAACCTTCTCATTGATCTCTCCTCTACCTCAGTCCTGGTATTATTAAACATCTTGAGAAAATCCTTACACTACTTCTTCCACTAATTCATCACACGCTTTAACTACCTACTTCATTCATTTCTCCCCAGACCGTGTTCTCATCTCCCTATGTGCCTCAGGCGAGTCACATCCTGACTTCCCCGATAAGTTGGACTTCCAGAGTTGATGAATCCCAATCCGGATACCCACTTGTTGTCAAACTCCCACTGATCTTTCTACTGTACTGATCGGCTAACATCCATCTTATCCTTACTTACTAAATAAGCTCAAACACCTCCAAAGACATGACAGAGTACTCATCCACCCCGATGAACTCTGAATTTCTTCCGGCGAGTGTACTCTCTTTCTACACCTCATCTTTTCACTGATTTCGATCGTTCCTCCCTTCATGTTACGTTGACAGCTCCTCTCCTTCACTGACTACCAGCAAGATCTCGAAGACTTCTTTGGCAGGTCTCATCCTGCGTACCGACCCACCACTCAATCCTGGGCGTCGTTCATGGTTCGCGGATCGATGTCTCCTATGGCACCCTCGAAGGGACCTCTGGTCAGTTGTCTTCATTCTTAGTGTGAGTGTGTCAGCTGACGGTTAGCCGTACACTTCCTCCTTGCATGGGTTCATTCCCGCTACTTCGGAACGGATGAGCTCCTCTCGCGGTCGGATGCTTCCTGTTCCATCGCCGTACTATTCTCACCAAGCAAAGCACGGCATGCTTCCGAATGTCTTCACTGCTCATGATCTGAATCGGGAATCAACATCAGCTAGGATGATACCTTTCTATGTGCGTCCCCTCAAAGAGTCAGTGCATCTCCATAAAAACGAGAAGACTGGAGCACCCCAAGACTCTGCCAAGCTTGAGAAAAGCTCGATCCAAGATGCAGAACAAGCGATAATCAATATTCGCAGAATAATCGATGTCCGAAAGCTCATCGCTTCTCCTCCGTGGTTCACCCCCCTCGGCTCGGTAGAGGATCCCAATGCTATCAAGTCAGACAATGTACACAACTGGGAAACGGACTTACCTCCTCTGACACCCTCTTTCCCAGCTTGGAATCTCCGCATCCCACCGCCAGGCTTGACAGGGCCTATCGAGAATTACATGAACAAGCAAGATGTTCTGCCCGAACCAGAGACCCGGCACTTTGGAGGAGTGGGGCAGATGGGTTTGTTACCTGTATGGAATACACCTTCTCCTTTGCCCGCTGGTGATTGGCGTGAGTCGGAGTTACATGGAACAGCTGATCTGACTTTAATCAAAGCTGATGGGAAGGTTGTCCAAGAGATGGATGTGGTTATGCAAATTTCGGTCGGAACAAGAGTTGTCGTCGGTACGTCCGCGTTCATCTTTCTCCCTTTTCTCCGATCCTTCACTTGTTTGATTCTGCTCATCTTCCTTGGCTTTGACTTGGGTCGGCTCCGGATAGTCCTTGCAATGTTTGGGTTCTGATGTTCAGATGTACGGAAGCAAGACCAGTCGGTATCGTACGTCTTTCTAGGATAGATCTTGAGGATGAATAGTTGACATTAGCCTCCTCCTCTTGGTGTAGATGGAGATTGGGTTTGTCCCATTTGCGGATTTACTAGTCAGTTTTCCAAACACGGATAGAACGCTGATGGAAAGACTGGCGTCGTCGAAAGGTTTGCCTAAAATGTCATCCGGAACATGAGTCATGTCAAAGTGAGTGAACGACGGAGACAAGGACTGATGTTTAGATGGTGTCAAGATTCCCTCGCTGGGTGATCTAGGATCGTCTCAGGGACACTCCGGATCGTTCGCTTGGATACCGGTACCTCCGGACTGAGACGTCTCGGACGGGACGAACAAAGTGGTTGTTATTAGGTATTGACTGCTTGGCGTAAGGTGGGAAGATGGAGGATACGGGCGAGGGATGAGTCGTCATGATCGCATTCGGATAGTTGGTGAAGTGTGGAAGGCTACATGAGGCAACGGACATCGATAAAAAGAGATAATGGCAGGAGAATGATGTCCGATCAGTTTGGGGTGTGTCTGTGAATAGGTGTACCGTGCGTGAGAGATCAGTGTTCGAGTATGTTTGTTGTAAGAGTTGTATGTATGTGAAAGTACCGAGTGACAATTTTCTAACTGCCACTATCTTATATCTTGATAGGGGGCCGGGTGAACCGGAGGCAACTCGATACCCTGATCGTTTCCATGGTCGATATTGACGCGACATGGCGATGTCGGTAGATTTGCTGCATCGGGACAAGTCGCAACTACAAATGTTCATCGGTTCTCCGGCTACAGGATTATATGGAATGATTCGATGACGCGCGTCGCTTGAAGATTCAATTTTCTTCCCTTTGGTGCCATTCTGCCACACTGCCACTTTGCCACTTACTTCCTGCACTACCTGCCTGATTGGCTCCGACGGAATTCTCCGAGATCCCTGATTCCCCTCCACCGGTTTCTCTAACCGTCCCAAGTGCCGCAGCCCATATCCCATAGGTCAGGAGCTGAGGTTGGGGGGAAGAAGGGGGGAAGGGTGAGTCCAGGGGATTTGCACTTTGGGAAGTTTTGAGTTGGGTCCATGTATACGACGACGTACAAGTCTTGCTGCTTGGCCACCTTGCTTGGAGTGCCGTTCGGGTAAAGAAGAGGTGACGATGTCCTTTTCGACCTTTCCCACATGTTCCACCTTTTCACTCCAACTCTCTTTCTATCTCTTCCATCTCTATCTCTTCTATTCTCTCTACTTCTTCTTTCTTCTTTCTTCTCTTTCGTCAATAAAATTCGAAGCTGTTAGGTCTGCGACTGTGATACGAGAAGTTAATAGGACATAAAGGGATTGGCAGCGCCGATCCGAAAAGAAGCAAGATTTTGGTGGCTAAGTCGTCAGTGGCATCTATAGACATAACCAGGTCAGTCTCAGTCTCACTTGACAATCCACCACTTTTGATTCTTCTGTCTTACATCCTTTTCCTCGCCCTTCCTCTCTCCCCTTCCCGTTTGATCCCGGCGGCCGGCATCTCTGCCTCACCACTCGTATTGTTTGTCGTACTGGATAAAGGGAGTCATGGCTTTGATGGTGGTCATGGAGCATGAAATTTCTCAATGGACCCACGCCCCAAGCCTCACCCCTCGTCATGAGTGTTATATGACACTTCGGGCCGGATTACATAAGTTTACCGATGGTGGTAGCGCTGGGCGTTGGTTTGATGCAGAATTCGGGCGCGTTCCTCTGCTACATCTCTGCGATAGCAATGGCGTTGGACAATGCACGGGCCTCTCTCCCCCCCCCTCCCCCTCCCCCTTATCGCCCCCTTCCCCCTCCCTTTGAACATTGTCATCTCGTCCACCATCATCTCCTTCTCTTTTTCTCTCTTTCTCACTCTCTTCTTCACATCATCACCCTTTCTCACTATTCTGGCTCGGTTATAGATTTTCCTCTTTAGACTTTACTCACGCATAGAAACCATAAGGAATACCCTCTTTAACGGTACCTTTGATTCTCACGACTCACGAAACGTTTGACAAGAAAAACAAAACACCACAGGAGAAACATATATCCAGGTCGACCAAATCACATTCCTCATTCGATTGATTCATCTTCACACCAAGCTACTAGCTACGCGACGATCTCACCAACTAACAAATACCTTTACAACGTTACTTCAATCATCGGTCCAACAATCTTGCCGATCATATTCACGGCACGCAACGTCACAACAAACCACACGAGTCGTCACTGAACATATAGAAATCGAGGGAAGGAGCCCAGGAAGTGAAAAGGACCCTCACCTGTTGGAAATCGAGACTTCACTCGGGTTGATCACCTGGACCACCTGGCCATCTAACGGGCGACTGGTGACGACCTGTGGCGAGAACTTTTTCTGGTGATTAACATTCCTTCCTCATCACAACCACGCGACTCATCAGACTTTAGACTTGCCCTTCTACCCAGTCTTCAACCCTTCCTCCCACTCCCTGGTCACCGCCGAGCAGCCTATCGAGATCTCTAGAGACTCCTCTTAGCTTTCGGAAGCCTAGCCAAGCACAGGAATAAACAAAACTGGTGATTTCGCGACGCCTTTGACTCCCATTCCTTTCGCTCAAACGTCGCGCTCCATCACCCTGTCATTCCACCCTCCCCTGATTTCACTTTACGGCCTTCGGTCTCCCCGATTCCTTTGCCACCCGTCAATACATGGCTGACTGGCGCAGTCATTTCTTTCAGATTGTCTCACATTCCATCTCGTGGACACCAAGAGACCTTTGTTGGTCCCCTTGGAGTCACCGAACGATCTCTACAAGTAATGGCACCGAGCCAGAAGTCGGCAGCCACCGTGTCTACTCCAATTCAACGTCCAAGCAGGCACTGCAGATCTTCGCTCGATTATCCTCTAGCCCCCATAGACAACCCACAGCTCATCAATCTTCCACCGACCAATCTTACACCATCCACCCCGGCTTCCGCATCGTCTACCTCATCCCTCCTCCAGCGTAAACTTTCTCTCAAACCACGATCGACACGAAGTCCAGGAGCGCCTATAACTCCTTCTGAAACAAGACTCGATACACCAAAGGTATCCAAGACGACGATTGAATCGAGGAGTCATGGACTGCGTAAAGCTCAGGAGAAGGAGAAGGTGCCATGTCCCTTTCCGGAGAAGTATGGTGGGAGGGAGAAGTGTGGAGTTTTGGATGACGACGGCGGAGATGAGATCCTGATGGCTTCTTGTGCTGCTCTGGCCTTTCATGTGAGTTCTTTTTACCTTTGTCATTAGATGAAGAATCGGAATCAGTGCTGATGGCCATAGGAGAACCGTGCATTGTCGGCAGAAGAGATTGCAGCTGTCATCTATGAGCAAGGCTGGCTTAGACCACCGTCCGTCGCTGTCGAACCTAGCGCGATCATCAACAGCAGTATTCGAGGACATCTCAAACGATGTGAAAAGTCTGGACCTAGTCGACAACCCCTTCTCGCCAAACATCAGCTGGCAGGCTCAGTATGCGAAGCAGCCCTTGAGCCGGCCCTCCATCCTCATGCCTTCAGTGGAGCCGGTCGACCAAAGGGTACCGTGTGGTATTTGAGCCAAGCAGCGGGACGTATGAGATGGCGCAATCCATTCGAAGGTCTCGAGGTCCCAAAGTCCCTCCCACGGAAGCTTTCATTGAAGCCTAAGAAAGTCGAGAAGGAGAGCAAACCGAAGCCCAAACCATTCGTCAAACCTTCGATGCCGGTGAAGATCAGGCTTGTCCTTGGTACAACTCAAGGAGAAGATAGCGATATGACTTCGAGAAGTGCCAGTGGTTCCAGAGATCCCACTCCGGCCATCGTTCAACCCGCCCCCCGTAAACTTCAAACCCCCAGCAGAAACATTCTCGACTCATCCGATAGCGAAAGCTCGGACTCGGATATGGATGTCGATCCTGGTCCATCTAAACCGCGAATTCGAAAACTTGCGCCTCCACCATTATCCATCTGTAGTACCCTACCATCTAATCGCTCCGCGTTCGGTGACATGTTCAACTCATCGCTTACCCCCATCCTTCCAGC
This sequence comes from Tremella mesenterica DSM 1558, assembly GCF_000271645.1. NCBI lineage: Eukaryota > Fungi > Basidiomycota > Tremellomycetes > Tremellales > Tremellaceae > Tremella > Tremella mesenterica. The sequence goes on from NW_006711230.1 coordinate 307,733, forward strand.
GTTCAACAGCGTCCCCCACTCATCTCCCTTCCCATTTCATTCCCTTGACAACACAAGCTGGATGGTTCGTCGCGATCACCCCCACCGCGGCTTTGACGATGACGACTCAACCTCGAGCTCGGGGGATGAGACCAGAGCAGATGGGATAGATGACTGGGTGATGACACCCGCTGCTGTGTCAGATGGGGAGCATGAGAATGAAGAAGATGAGGGGAAAGTGAAGGAGGCCACCGATGCTTTACGGGTCCTGTTCAACATGCCTTCCCCGGATTATCGACATACAGACCCTATCCTCGACCTCGCTAGATCACCTCCATCTGACATATCAAGTATAACCGATAGTTCTTCTACCGCTACTGCCCAAGCACTCTCTCGAGGGCAATTACGAGCCCCCCTGCTAGAAGCCTTCGCTTTGACCGAATGGAGAGTGGCATCAAGCCCTGCGCCAATGCCCATCGAACTCCCAGAATTCAAACCCGAAGGCAGCCCATGCGAACATCTTCACCTACCAGACGAGTCGTTTGAAACAGGGACCGACCCCGAGGATAGTTGGATGAGTGACGGGGAATTGCCTGTGAAGGCGGATGATTCCATGTCCGACATCGAACTCAACTCAACCATGGGCGACATCACACCGGAGCACGATAAACAAATGCATACGGCAGCATGGGCACAGGAAGCAGCAGAAGCTATGGACGTCAAATCTGAACCATACGACTATGCTTCTCCCGTTTCTACCCTTGCGGACGATAACAGTGCTATGATGTATGGGTCTCGAGCTTCCACTGAGTCGCGTTCCCCCTCCAGTGGATCTTCCGAACTGCCCGAGTTGGAGTCTCTTAATGGTTCTAGGATCTTCGAGGAGATCTTTGTCGGACCGGAGAGTATAACATTAGAAGAGTTGGATCAGCTTATGCCTTCACAAGGAAAGTCTGATAAGACGCCCTCTCGAGCGAGGAAGATCCGACAGCAGACTGGTACAGGGACATGGGGATGTATTGGTGTAGGAAGTTTAGCTGCGAAATTTACCCCGAAGATCATACGCAAGAAATCATCTCGCTCCAAACGCCCACCCTCCCCAAACCCCATGAATGATCAAGATTTACTCGCTCTGGACGAAATGAACATTGAAGTATCCTTGGAAGGGACCATTGGCACTGCTGATTTGGAAGAAGCTTGGGCTGAGGCGAATGCGAATTATGAAGCAGCGATGAAGGCGCATAAGGAAAAAGCCGATCAAGCCAAAGCTCTTTTTGAAGCTTTCAGACAGAAAGTCAAAGATTGTACAACGCCCCCGGTACCAACACCTTCTACCGATAGCGCTGCCGAATCACCTTGGGCTGATTTGACCTCGGCGTCATGGAACTCAACAGATTCTTTGAATCCGACCACTCCAGGTGTACTCTCTCCACTCATGTTACAAAGCGTTTCGGCGTTGTCTCTCATCGGGGATCATCCTGCCCTTTACGCTGTGGATCCGAAAGCTCTGATTTCACCTCCGATCCAGATGAATGCGCTCTTCGACGGTGACTTGAGCTCAGAGATTGACACTATCATCAATGCCAATTCTCTCAACAATTCAGTTCCTAAATCCAACAAAACCCCTCAGACAAATAATCCCAAATCTGCCACTATTAACAACGTTGGATCTTCTGTGAAATCACTCACTTTGACAACCAATCGACCCATCCAACCTGCTCCTCCCGCCCTCAGTCCTTCTTCCGGCTCACCTCGTCCGTCCTCGGCGGCATCCACAGATTCTCACTTATCAGCACCTACCACGGTATCTTCAGATCGGCCAATCACTCCTCCCAACGCCGCTTCGGGATTCACCAATCCTCCTGCTCGTGCTCGAGGGGGAGCCTATAGAAGTATTTGTCCGGGTCTAGATGCTTGTGTGGTAAATCAGATACCTGTATACTCACAGCAATACACAACCCCAGCGGGAAAGAAAGGAACACTTCTAAGAAGAGTCGACACGGATTTTGTCAATGCCACTGCCTTTTTGAATGCTTTATCGGTACCTTCGAATAAACATAGAGAGATTATAGGACCTCCGGGGGCTAGTCACAAAGCCATGCAACAGAAAGATTCGAGAGGGGTGTTTTATGCTCCTGGGGTGTGTGGAGTTTGGGTTCCTTTAGCTGAAGCGAAGACTTATCCTAAGAAATTGGATGTGAAAGAGGGATCAACTGTCTTGACTATTTTGAGAGATGATTTGTTCTCTATCGTAAGTCATCTTTTTCCATTTTTCATCCTATTCTTCATCCATCCATCCTCTTCATAATAATTTTTCGTTATCTTCCTCACGTTTTCTATGTCTTTTCTCCGTTCCTTGCTATTGGCTTTTTCCTTGTACTGCACAAGTCTCTTCCCCATACGCATCAGCGATTCACTTAGAGGAACATATCATCTACTGTCATCGCCGTTGTGTAGCCCTGTGGAGTTGTTAGCTCAACGCTGACAACCCAGTTCGCAGTCATGGCAGGAGTCACCTTTCCTCATTCCGCTTCCGACTCTTTCGGTCCCGTATTCGCAGCCGACGATCCCCAAACAACATCTATGAACTCTTCTCAATCATCTCTCGCCTCGTCAAGTAGCTCTAAATCCGTTCCTGACTTGACAAGCAACCAATCATGTTCACAAAAAAGTTCATTGGTGAGATGCGCAGTTGCAGCTCCGTCCGACGCACCACAACCGAAACGTAGACGAGCGACAATAGTGGGAGATTCGAGTCCTTTGGTGCTCCCTACAATCAGGGGTAAGAGGGGGTCGGGATCAGCTGCTACTCCTACGAGTTCAAATCCGACCTTGAGAAAATCAAGAGCTAGTATTGCGGGTGATATGGTGAAACCTAAAGTGGAGTAAAAATCTTGAGACTCGAATAATGGCTTGGAGTATCCTAGTATCAGTTGGAATATACATCGATGATACGTCACGCTCATTTCAGCCGATGAAATCAGAAGTGCAATGAGTCAGATGTCATGAGTAGGAGTCATGGAAGAGAAAGATGAGGGGAGTGGTAGATATCGGTAGGTTGATAGAATAAACTGAATCGAGGGAGGAAGGGAGGAAGAACGCAGCAAAGAAGAGGGAAGGATATAACACTGCTCTTTCAGGTAAACTGTGGCATGTGGAGAAAATATGAACCTAAAAAATGCAGAATGAATAAAATTACAGTATAGTACTTTCTACTCATTATAAATGATCTTTCCCCATTCTTGTTCTCTGATTCTATTACGGACCCAATCACCTAGAGGAGTATCGAGCTGTTGTACTTTCCAACGCAACTTGTCTAACTCATTTTGTATATCTTTGACATCGGAGGGGGATAGAGTCAATCCGGCACGGAAGAGAAGTTCGATGGATTCCACGGGTAATTGGATATTGTCCGTTTTGTTGATCAAAGGTTTGAGGAGACGTTTCGAGATTGGACGTATTTGACTGAGACGGAATAGTATGCGGGAGATGATGTTGATTCGGTCAGGATCTGCCGTTAGCACAGTCTGAGATTTGAGGGGGATGAGAAACAACAAGTGGAGTGGTGCGAAAGAAGTCCACATCCAGAGGAAAGAGACTACTGAAGATAGGCAAGACAAGCAAGGGAAAGAAATCAGTTCAGACAAGCTAGAATAGAAGGCTTGGAGCAAATGAAGAAAGCAAGCAGAGTGTACAAGAAGAATAGAGTCGAAAGTGAGAAGAATGAGGAAGAGGAAGATGCAGTCAAAAAAAGGAAGACTCACTGGCTTCGTTCATAGCTTGCAACAAGAAAGATTCCACATATACCAACCAATTATCCTTATCCCCTTTCTTGAATCTTTCCTTCTCCTCATTGGACTTTGTCGCACCGTCCTGAACATCCTCTTGATTGATCTTCTCCTTGTCTAAAAGGATGTGATCGACTGAGGGATGATCGAGAGAAGGAATGAGGTTGATCATCAAATTCTCTACCAATCTGAGAAACGTAGATCTTTCTTCTTCTATACTCCTCAAAGAAGACCCATTTCCCAAAGTCCATTGGATGGATAACCAAGGGATGATCCCGTTTCGGAAAATCAGCGACTTTGCTGCTATAGGTATCAGTGTCATGGATTCCATAGCCTGACCATCAGAAAAGCCTTAGTCATAAAGGGAAATAAAGACGTACTTGTAGGATCAATCGACGGAGGGAAGGATCGAGAGATGATTGATATATCGTCGAGAGGAGAGTGAATGTATTACGTCTTTGAAGAATTTTCCAATCCTATTTATCAGCTGTGAGAACTTAGGTTTCGAAATTGCAATGACGACCTGAGCGCTGGTGATCATATATGTGAGCATACCGAGAGTGGATGGTGTATGACTCTGAAAAGAGTGGAGTGATGGTAGAGAAAAGGTATGATCGGGGTAAGTCAAATGGGACGACCTGAAAGCGAAGCAAATAGGAAGTGATGAGGATGTTGGATAGCGAGTATGAGACTGTCAAGGTTCAAAAAGAAAACCTACATGTGCAGTGCTCACACCATCACGAAGAAATCTGATGATCCAAGTACGTTCACGTTTATGAAAATCCCCAGAGGCATATAACATGCCAAATAATAATGGAACATCCTCCGGATCGAATGTTGGTCGTTGGAGGAAGAACCTACTGATCAATGGGTAGAGGAAATGAGAGGGATTCGCAAGTGTACGAAGTATATGAGCGAAGAAGAGTGTGATCAAGGGAGGAAGTCTAGAAGGAGAAGAAGTTGTTTCGGAAGGAGGAGGGATAGAATGACGTAGAAGACGAAGAAAGTATATAAGTTGAGCTCTTTCGTGAAATGTCACAGTCTATTTCATTAACATCTACGCCACATATCTCTCCAGCTCTCTTTCTTCCACCGGGTACAGCTTACTTGGGATTATAGCGGAAGAAAAGGGTTGAGAACTCACTTTTAGATAGGTCAGAGTTTTCGAAAGTAATCCAGCTGCTAAAGCACGCATTTCGCCATCCCTGGAAGACAGAGCACAGATCGTCAGACCCATGACATTACTGCGCAATATCTCAACCCAATCTAATCCACTCAAGCTTTCTTCCAGAGTCGCTCCGTACAATCCAAAAATGAAGACGGGATCATATACTTCTTCTGAGTCAGAGAAATCGCCCCGCACAGCTCGTCGTAAAGGATATCGAACACAAGTAACAAATACCTTCTGAGCGTCGAGAGAAGCGACAGTCTCAGCGGCTCGTTGTGGTCGAGGTATACCTGAAGGTGACCAACACCGGAGTATGGAAAGACAGGAGATCTTGCTATGGTGCTCGAATAATTGGAAGATAGAAAGCAACAAAACGTCCGAGTGAGAAAGAGTACCTTTGTAAACATGTAAAAGACGTTCGATGAATGTTGGTTGGCAAGAAGCGTAGGGAGATGCGTGAAAAAGAGCATGGATAAGTCGTACAGTCGGAAGTAGTTGAGTATGAGCTTGGTCGGATCGAGACAGCGAGTTGAATTGGGGATTATCGAATAATTTCTGCAATTGTTGTCGAATGAAGCTGGCCTACAAGTAGATTAGTTTGAATATCACAACAGGTCACGGGACCCACCTTCATACTTGTTCGTTTGACGAGGATGGCACCAAGATCCACGATGTCAGGGACATCCAGATGATCTTGGATTGTGGAGATGATGTATCTCTCTACCTGCTCGACTTCCATATCTATATCAGAGGCTTCTCCAATAACAGCCCCTACCACATCAGTTCAGCTAGGTCTACACAGAGTTTCAACTCACCAAAAATATGACAAGCTTGGAGAATCTCCTCCGTCGGCTTTACCTGTGAGCCCAGGGCCCGACAGAGGCCCTCCAACAATTGCTTGACCAGTCGAACACATGTGGGACGTAGAGTCTCTCCTCCAGTTCGCCAAAGTATTTCCGCAATTTGCGCCGCACGGAGAGGAGAGACAATCTTTTGAGAGTTGATAATGCTCGAACTCCCAGCTCCAAGTAAATTCACCAGCTTTGCCAGTATTTCCAGGGCGGGTTGGTGGACGGATGATTGTCTTGCGTCGTTCAGAGCTCTCAATGCTGACTGTGCGATACCTTCGAGGGTGTTGTACAACTTGCTAGCGACGGAATCGATGGACAACAAGACATTTATTAATGGCAAAAAGCGATAATCCGAAGCAAGCGTTGGATCTACTACGACCAGTTCGGACAGTGCAATCGCCGATTTGACCTGTCCCGCCACTAGTTGTCCAAGTAATTGGAACGCTTCATCCGCGTTTGTTGCTATAAGTCGCCTAAGGTCATCGGCGCGGATGTTGAGCTGTGGCCGAATACCTCCCCTGGCAACCCGGGTCTTGCGATCGCCCTGGAGCAGTATACTCAGGGGTTCCAGAAGCTGTGCGTCGACGAAGAAACCGAAATATTGGAAGGCTGCTTCGAGACTTGCCGTCCGGATTGCTATGGCTGAGATCGTAGCCATCATCTCTTTGTTGACGGTGGCCAGACGAGCCGGATGCTGCAAGATAGAGTGAATCGCTTCTTGAGCCTGTTGAGGAGCCATGAACCTGATCCATGGACTGACAAGTAGCAGATTCTGCCCTTATCAGCGACTCCCTGTCAGCGATTGTGTTCACGCTTACTTGCTGTAAACGATCCCCTCTCGTGTCCTCGGTCATACCTTCCAAAGCCTGCAACACGTAGGTCTCTGCAAGAGCTCGATCTTGCTCCGCCGTAGGATCAAGAAGTTCAACGAGACCCTTCACAGCTGACATTGTCAACGCAGCTTCAGCTAGCTCAGAGATGTACTCACTCTTCCTCCACACTTGGTCACCATCGGACGAGAGGAGATCTCGCATCTTCATATCTCCGAAGATAGCTTCTTTGTGGCTCATACTGGGTGAGATGGACAACGAGAGCCGGAGACAGCTGGAGATTACTCGTAGCAACGAGACGACTTCGTCCGTGCTGACTTTTGGGCGACAGGCGAGATGTACCCCAAACTGACCCATTCGAGTGAGACTGCCTTCTGAAGCCCCAAGAAAATTTCCTTCTAGAGTGTTCACCAGAACTGTTGAGTCTTTCCCCAGATTATCCAGTAGCTTGCGTTCGAAGCAACGTTCAGTCCATGACCTATAGACCCGTGAGTCCAGATCCCTATGATAAGGAATAACTTACTGTTCATCCGCCAAGAGTGGGATGACAGCTGAGGTGTCCAAGTCAGCGACTGCTATCATTGATCCCTGGATGACATTCATGTCTTTTCGTATCCGGCCGACCACATCCTCCAATCCCGCCCTTGCTTGACCAGCCTGCTTGGCTTCAATCACGATGGCCTCCAGTCTCTCTACCACAGCACTTATGAAGAAACCATCTTTCTGTTTGCCCCACATGCAAAGTAATATTCTACCTAAGTAGTTCATCACCACCCCGGCAGCCTCTGTCGAAATATGTTGCCCCATGACTTTGGCCTTGAGCTGTTCCAGTAAAGTCATCAGTAGGGGACTAGGCATTTCGGCAGGTTTGTCCCATGAAAAGTAATCGGGAAGGAAAGCGTTAAGATCATCAATGTAGCGGTATGGTGTCTTCGTACATCGGCGCACACAATCATCGAAGAAGGAAAGAAGGTGAATTTGCTGCGTCATCAGGGCCGCATCGAGGGAACAGGGATTTCGAGGTAGTGCGTCAAGCCATATGGAGAGCTCGGAGGGGTCGTGTTCGAACAGCAAGGTAGGGGTGAGAAGAGTGTGAAGGAGAGAGGTGGTCATAGCGTATGCGGTGGGTTGACGTGTGGCTAAATGAAGTTGCAAGACATGGTAGAGATAAGTGTACTGTGACCCCGCTGTCCACGTCAGCAGTCGTCAGTGAAGCCAGAGATGGACTAACAAGCTTTGTTGCCCCATTGCCAATCCTGCCACTCTCCCAATAGCTCGAGCACATGGACCTGGGTAAGAGCCATAAAACCTTGAACGTCTCCTCTGGTATGACCGAAGCCTCCGCCCATGCCGACCGTTCCCACTGTACCCACACTGGCGACGGTGCCCGTGTCACTCAATACACTACCTGATCGAAGATCTTTCCGAGCACGGCGCTCGCCCTTTACGCTAGAAGATGACACCAGAAGTCGACCAGGATCGAACTTGACCTCGGAGGCAATACTGGGCATGGTACGGTAGTACAATCGGAAGAGTCGCATTGCCACCTCAGTGAGCATGCCGGAACGTGCCGCAAGGGCTTTCTCTTCATCCGTCTCTGGATCGGCCGGTGCCATAGTCGCAGACTTCTGGGCCATGGTGATGATCGTCTGAACGTCTGGCACGCGACGACGAGCTTCAAGCTCGAGTTCACGTCGAGCACGCCTCCAAGAGTCTAGTGTGGTGGACGACGAGGGCTGTGTGCTGATCTCTTCTTCGATGGTTTTAAACAAGTCTTGAACCGTGCTGAGCTTTTGTAGACACTTGGCCAACGTAATCGCGGTCATGTGCTTGACCAGGTCGTCGGCAACGAGGAGACCTTTGGTGATGTGCGTTTTTGTGAGTGGAGAGGGCATGATCGACTCGATTACAGTGGCTATGACCGGGGGAGTCGTCCGAAAGGGCATTGATTCGTCAACTGATGACAAACCCTTGGGGAGGGGTTGTCGGAAGGTAGAGAGGTTGGGTGGGGGAAGGGCCACGATTCTCCCTGCGAACGCCATATTGGCACACCACCTTGAGCTTAATTTCGGCTCCATACTCATGGCTGAATGCGGCCAGTAGCTGAACGTCAGCGAGATGCATGGGAAGAGTATCTTGGAAAGACTGACCTGGCAACGAGCTCAGGACATGATTGCAAGACTTTCACCACCCAATCTCCTATCTGTTCATGCTCGTCGATGACCTTGGGCCCGAGACGTCTGACCACATTGGACAAAATCCTGTTGTGTAATCCTCGCCTGAGACGCTCTTCTGGATCGCCGCGGGGATTATGGTACTCCTGGTCGGCGAACGAACGTTTGGCATCGTCCTCGGTCGGTTGACGAGGGTACCACCCTTCGTCAGGAAAGCAAACGCCTCGACCTGGAACAATTGTCACACTGTCCAAGAAAGCGGAGACAATCTCCCCGACCTTCTTGCCCGTGATAGGCTCGGTATCCTGACGGACGAGTAGCTGTAAGAGATGTTCGATAGCCGACTCGTTGAGCAGAACAAGAGACGTTCTTCTTCCAAGTCCAGATGTCTGCGCGGTAATTGCCGTCCATGCTGCGTCAAGGATGCGATAGACGGTGATAGGAGGATCAGAAGAGATGTGAGACCAGATTGAGGGCATCACCAGTCTCGCATGGGCCTGAAAGAGGGGTGTTGGGAACATAGGTAGGATGAGATGAAGAAGTGCATGTCGGATATCTGGGCAACATCAGTTCATGACTATCAGCCAGAGGCTGGACTTACCAGGTCTGTCAAGAGGATCACGATCACCATATTCTGGCATTCCCTCTTTATTCCTACGTCTCATAGCAAGCATCTTTCCGATACGCTTGAGATTACCTCCTTCGGCCAACGCTGACCAGACGCGGAGAGAAAGACGACCAGACTCTGCGTGTCCGTCACTGGCCCGAGGTAGGTCCACATGTAATGCCGCTGCGGCAAGCTCGACACCATTGAGACATTCATCTCTTTTATCCGATTGGATGAGATAGTTTAGCTTGATTAGCGTTAGCGTTCTGCTAGTCAAGTCAAGTAAATCTCACCGAGTCGTAGTAAGGTTCCGAGGCTGATATGATCTTGTTGACCAGACCAGTGAGGGAGGATTGAAAGTATGGCAAGGGGGTTAAGATTTTTAGAATGGTCGATAACAGTCTCACAGAAGCGTGAACTAGTTTCTCGTCCCGTTGCTATACGTTAACATTTCTTCACGTGCGGTGATATAGTGACGCACCTGCTCGCCTTGCTGCCATGATTTGAAGACCTCGTCACATGATGGAGAAGCTTCGAGATATTCTTGTACGAGGGCGACTGTCTTGTGGGATATAGGTAATGGAAGATGAGTATGAGGGGTGTAGATCTGATGCTGGAATGACACCAAGGCTGAAGCTATCAGCGGAACAGCATTTTGGCAACTTGGGTGTAGGACTGAACTCACCGTCAAGGGAAATCGGCGCCAGAGCATCTTGCACCTCCCGTCCAGACGTATACAACCGAGTAGCATGCTGCCGTGGGATATGACTTCTGATCTGTGCCGTGCCATCACCATCTCTTTTGCGCTTCATTCTGTCCACCATGCCGCCGTGCTGCCTTGCAGACCATTCAAATTCAGCAATTTGGTTGTAAGAGGGTGAAAATCTCAGCCCAAACTCGGGTCACGTGACGTCTCAGCCAGCGGAGATGAGTCAAGTCTCCGTATATGTCCAGTCGATTTCATAGGTATCCTCGAGTCATGAGTTGGGCCTTTTCAACCTGGCTTGAGGTCGAGGGAGATTGCAAAGAACATGGTGAGCTCACCACTCGAGTAGGTATCTGTAGATCTGATGAGATAGCCAAAGCCCAAATCTAGTCTGACAATTGTCATCAAGCTAGGTGAGTGGCCACATTCTACCTCCTCCTCCGGTGTCAACTGGATTCCCTCGAAACCTTCAGAACCTCGTCATCTCCTCTCTGACATACAGGAACTTCTTCTATCGTCTCCCCCGCTTACCCTTTCCTACCACATCTTCAACTTCTTTCTTCCATAGTTGAGACATGTGTCAACCTTCGCGAGCTCGGACATAAGGTGGTCATATGTTCCTCCGGGGCCATCGGTGTGGGGCTGAGACGGATGGGTTTGAAAGAGAGGGGTAAGCTCCTAAGTCAGAAACAGGTTCGTCGTTTCATCTCGGATAATAAATAAGGCAGAACTAATGGAAAGGCATTGGCAGCTGTTGGTCAAGGAAGACTCATAGCGCTCTGGGACAATCTTTTCTCCCAACTTGATCAGCCTATCGCGCAGATATTATTGACCAGAACGGATATTTCAGACGTGAGTCATACCACCGCCAGTGAAACATTCAGCTGAGACAACAGAGAACTCGATATCTGAACGCTCAGAATACCTTCAATGAATTACTGGCGATGGGGGTGCTTCCTATCGTTAATGAAAATGACACTGTGTCGGTTTCTGTGAGTGAAATCACATTCCTGATTGATACTCTCCTTTGCTCCCACGACGTCTTTTCTTCTCTTCTCCCTTCATATCAGAGTCTACCGTACTCAGACTTCTCGCATTCGTGTTGACATGGTCCGTTGCTCATCTCAGGAAATCAAATTTGGCGACAATGACACACTTTCCGCCATAACGAGTGGTATAGTGCACGCGGATTACCTATTCCTTCTTACGGACGTCGACTGTCTATATACGGACAATCCGAGACATAATCCCGATGCCAAACCTGTGAGGGTAGTGAGAGACATTGAGAAAATCAAAGAGCAGGGTGTGTTTTCACTTCTTCCTTCAACAGATTCTGCCACTTCCTGTCCTCACTACACCTGTGGATAGCTAACAGACAGTCTCGGTGAAGACCTTGGGTACCTCTCTTGGCACAGGAGGAATGTCCACAAAACTCATAGCTGCCGAGTTGGCCACCGCAGCTGGCACTACCGCCGTCATTATGAATTCGAACAAGGTATCTGACATTTTTGGTGTCATTGAGAATGGCGTGGGACCTAGTCGGGAGGAAGCGGATACGCCTGGCCTTGATGAAGGTCCACTGTGTACGCGGTTCCTCCGACGAGAGGTGGCTTTGAAAGAGTAAGTTCGGTTATCCTCTTCCTGTGACAGAGATAAATGCTGACTTTGACAGTCGTAAATGGTGGATCACTCATGGATTGCATGCAGCTGGCACTGTAGTGTAAGTCTCTCCTCACCTTCGCGTACAATGATCAGTCTCGGGATTAACCTCGAAATCCAGACTGTGGCCCTGATGCCACTGCATTGACTTGAAACCAATTGACGACCAGAATCGACGAAGGAGCGCTCCGAGCCATCAGTCGAAAAGAATCCGGGGGTCGTCTACTTCCAGCCGGAGTTGTACGTGTCGAAGGTGGTCCCTTTGCTTCTCATCAAGCAGTCCGTATTGTTGTCCGTCGACGTCGACGTCCAAGATCCATAACCGTCGAACCCCCTACTCGTTCATCTCTTGATGGCTCCCCTGATACTCCATCTCGTATGATCACTCCCGCTTCCCCTTCTTCCTCATCACCCTCATCCATCACAAGACATATACATCATCTTCTTGACCCTCTCACCGTGTCAGCCTCTGAATCCGGTTCGATATCCATAACAGGTGATCATCCCATTCCTGACACTCCAACACTTCGACCTGTCCTCCTTCCATCGCTTCACTTGATCCATTAAATAAATCTGTTCCACCTTCACCCGCTATACATGCTTTGACAGAGAAGATTGCCAATGCGATGAGTGTTCCCTTTGCCGGATTTGGAGCACTGGGAGAGGGTAAGGATGATGAATGGGAAGAAGTGGAGGTTGGAAAGGGTCTGGCGCAGTATAATTCAGTGGAGATTGATAGGATCAAAGGGTTGAAGAGTAGTCATATAGAACATGTTTTGGGGTATAGTGAGTCGGAACATGTGGTGGACTCCATTACGATTTTCTGAGCGGATCTGACGGGGGGTTGGGAGGGGGGGGACCATGTCATCCGGGTTGAGGAGTCGGGCCAAGTTATCGAACTTTATGGTCGGGTGGTTATAGAAAGGATAGCACGATAGCATCACATAATACATCAACAACATATATGGCATTGGAACGATACAAATCGAGTATCAGTCGTATTTGACTCGTGCTCTAGATGTATGTGTCTGCCCCGTGGGGAAGGTATATGACGTAGGGTAGTGACTCCCCCTCCCTCGATCGATCTTGTCTTCGCAAACACGCTACACATCCTTCTCAACCCAAGCAGCCAAGCAGATCCGACCGACTGCATACACTGAGATTGGCGCGTTAAGTCACAGTAAGTTAGAGGAGAAATTGAAGGAGAAAAGGGAACACTATGAAATCATCAGATCGTCAACCATTACTTCCAACTCACTCCCATCGTCTTTCCGTACCACGTATTTCCTTCCCTACTCTTTCTTCAGTATCCCCAGAAATTACATCTGGTATACCTAAGCGTACGAATCAGAATATCGGACCGATCAATCTTTATCCACATAGTCAAGAAATTCCTAAATTAAGTAGAGAATGTTTATGGGCGTAAGTATTACCTTTCTCTCGAATCTCACCACTATCACCAAATCACTGTATCTCATCTCCTCACAATTCACCCCAGACCCGTATTCGGTGTTCTTTCCCGTTGAAGAGCTATCGAGTGATCAAAGGACAAAACACGAGATTTGTGATATCAAGACAAAAGATGATATTGACTAAAAGTGAAATCAAATGTTATGGTAAATATATTTTACCAACATTTTTGATATTTGGAGTATTGGTGATACTACTCAGTTTGATAATTATCAATCATTACAAAAATGGTTAAATTGATGCATCTTATAATAAGCTATCCTAATATCCTTCGGTCCCATCTATCAAAGTGGAAAGAACGAAGAACAGAAGAAAGATTTGGTAAATACCACTACGAATACGATTACGATTACGATTACGATTACTTTGATCTCAACGAGAAATGGCTCAACGAGAAATGGAAGGGCAACGATGAGATCGGGTTTGGATATATAAATTGGGAAAGGAGAGAGAGAAGAGATGGATCATTCTTGATTCTTAATGATAATCTTGATATCTTTTCCAGCTCTGACAGCTTCGAAAGCTTCTTGAGATCTGGCCAAAGGGAAAGTTTTGGAAATGAGAGGTTTAAGATCTACCATTCCTCTAGATAAGAGATCGATAGCTGATGGGAAACAAGAAGATGTGTATCGGGTGATACCTAAACATAAGCTGCTTTTTCCGATTTCGTTTGTGACCGCTTGTTTCCTGATCGATCCTTTCCCTATTTCTACTTCATTGCTATATATCTCTCCATTGACCGGAAGTATTGTCTTACCTGAAGGAAGATCAAAGTCACCCTTGATAGAGAGGGGGTAGGGGATGGGGGCCAGCGGTATGGGATATGGTACTTGTTGTAGTCCAAAAAGAATGAGAAGGAAAGGTAAGAATTACTCACCTTTCAAATCAAGCTCCTTGTTAGTCACGGCGACATTAGGGAAGAGCATAGTTTGAATATGACTCAAACCAACTTGTAAATCTATTCATCAGTCCGACATTCTATCAATCCTCCATTCTCCCACTTCTCTTACATCTAAACTCTCTTGATTATCTTGCAACACGTCCAGCTTGGGGAGGGGAGTGGAAAGGTAAACTCACACGTTCCACCCTGTTTGGCCAAAGCTACACCTAACAAACAACAATCTTCCGTTCCACTAGCTTCTACGACTCTATCAACTCCACCAGCTTCTGCCAAACCTGATTCTTCCAACCAACCAGCAGCACGAACAATAGCGTTTTCCCATTTCATATCACCCACCGTACTTTCATGACCATTAGCTTGAGTAGGTTCGACATCTCCGCCTGGTCCACTGGGAAGATCACTGATGGCTTTGACAAGAGCTGGGTCTGTTTCATATTTATGTTTCAGTGATACAGCCGGTAAGGGAGAATTGAGGAATACATGATCGAATATGGGTTTTCCGGTGATGGGGGAGATATACTTTCGAGCGAATTCGACCCGAGTGGGGTTTATATCGATACCGATTATCTTTTTGACCGAGTAAGCGTGAGCTACGGCTGCTGTGATTAAACCGATAGGACCGCAACCCCTTCGGTGTTAGCATATTCTCTTTACTTTCTAGATTGTTCGTGTTCGTATGTCCATGAAATCAGAAATCCTCTGTGTGGTCTTGAAGAAAGAGTGATCAATTCCTGACCGACATGAGAAGATAGACGGTCTCGAGACAGAGCAGGAGTATATACGATGACGAGGAGGAAACGGGTAGAAACGGAAAGTCAACTCACATGACGGCAAGAGTTTGATGAGGTCGAAGATCAACACGTTTCCCAATCTGTATCCCAATCTATTCATGAATCATCTGTTCCGTCAACTTTGAGGGGATGAACTCACGGCAAGAGGTTGGATACTGCCCGCTTCGTCCCATCCAACATTATCAGGGAATTTAGGCGCCATATCGGCAGGTAGGGCGAAATACCTATTCACATCAGCCTTTCTTAGCACATACTTGATATTCCGAACATCGATAAGACAACGAGAGATGGTTTGATGTGTAGGAAGAAAGCGGGGGCGAGGACTTACTTCTGAATAGAACCTTTAGCATTAGGCGCTCCGCAATAGAGGTAATCCAGACATAGATTAGATCGACCTTCTTTACAGTTGATGCATCTCCGACAAGGAAGACCAGGTTCGACTAGATTATCAGCCCACATTTCTTCTTTCCCTCGTCCACTGTTTCCACCAAGCTCCTCGATTTATCAAAGCCAGTTGTGCACTCCTCTATTCGCATAAAAGGCCGAAATCAACTCTCGGGATTGGGGAAGACATGTGAATCTTAGAGTGGGGAATTTGAAAGGTTGAGATAAAGATGGAATCATATGCAAGTTTCGAGCCAAGATAAAACCCACCGGCGACCCTGTCTCCAACTTTATGACTAGTAACAGCTGATCCTACAGCTATGACCTCGCCAGCGGATTCATGTCCCATTATGACTGGTTCGGTAATAGGTCTCCCCCCTACTCCACCAGAAGAATAAGCGTGCATGTCGCTTCCACAGATACGTAAAAGTCAGCACAAGTTTACTATTCAACTGATCTCCTTTTGCCATCTCTAATCCGCTCCGAAATAACCCTTCCCATCTTATCACTCTCCCACTTCACCTACCTAATCCATTCATGACTATCACGGTCCAGAGTATGATGTTCAACAGTCTCTTAAGGAAAGAAAAGTTGATATCTCCAAAGTAAGGAGACCAAACCGATAGGTGACCAGATCTATGAGGAATATGAAACATGAGACAATGAAGAAATGAGAAAAGTATGGGACTTATCTGTAGAAACCACTTTCACCAAAACTCCATCAGGTTGTAAGATAGGTAAAGGTATATCGGTAATTTGAACTTTCCTGATACCCACAAGCATACAACCTTTATTCTCCAAGTTGAGCTTTTTGACATGATCAGGTTGTTCATCCGTTATTTGATGAAAATGAGACATGATGGAATAACTTTTTCAAGGTATGACTTTGTGATCTCTGATTTCTCGTTTCTGACAACTTGTGTTGTATACCAGATCGTTCTGATGAAGGGTCAATTGAGGTTGTTGGATTAGAAAATGGTGAAAGAGAAGCAGAGTCGTCTTATGGAGGTTACAACAACTTCGTCGCCATTCCGGGACTCGGCCCGATCTGTATTCGGCCCAACCGGCGCCGGGTATGTCGGTTATGAATTACTTCCGCCTTCCTCGTCAAGTCTGAATGTTCAACGATGTCAAGGATGTGGTAGGTGTCGAAGAGATACGAACGACTACTACTTGGAATATGAGATGAGCCGATGCAAGAAACAGTAAAGATACGAGACATATTCGTAAACCTATGCAATGCCACTCATGTCGTCTACACATCGAGAACTTTTGGTAATTCAAACAATACAAAGTCGTAAAACTCCGCTTCCATGACACTGGCCCATTCTCCACCTACATCCTCGGTGTTAGCCGTTGCAGCGCCTGATTTGCCTTGACGGGTTGATGGACCTCTTGATGCCGAGGCGAGATATGTGTAGTGAGTGGAGAGTGTGCGGAGGGTTTTCATGGCTGTTTTGGGATCCGGCTGAGAGTCAGAGTGATAATTCTCAAATAGGGGGGGGGTACAGCCGCTCGCTCCATGGGACACGTTACGTGTTCAGCAGACAATTGAGCAAAAGAAGGGTAGGGAACATGGCAATGGAGAGAAGCGGACGAGGACAGAAAGAAGAACTGACCTTGACTATTACTCCTGCATAATCGGCAGGTAGACCGTAGCGAAGGACAGATTCGACAAACAGACGGACCGTCTTCAAGTGGGCGAGGATTTGGTACGCTTCAGAGAAGTTTATTCTGGACAGTCGAAGTAGTTCAGTCTGACGAGTTAGCACAAAAATGTCTCGGCGATGCCCGTTGCTCCAGTGAATGCACGCAAGGACCCGTTATTACTGAGGTCCGGATAGAGACACAAATGGAAGACGTCTTTTAGTCGGATGAGACGATGCGAAAAAACCATACAGAATGGGTGTAGGAGATTATGAGACAGGACGACCCGTTGCCGATAAGATCATAGTGACTGTAGTGGAAGAGCCAAATGACCCACCCATAATTCCTTCTCCTCCTGCTCGAGCTCCTTCAACTCTCTTTTCTGCTTCTCCAAAGCACTATCGTCCCACTTGAAATCCCTCACTATGAACCTACCTCGTCAGCTCTGGCCGGTATCACAACGTGGAAGCTTACTTATTTTCCCGACATTTATGAGTAAATTCCTCTCGAACCTTTTTGAAAACCGTTACAGTCTGCAGCATGAACTCATCATCAGTCGCTATCCGTCTGAGATATCAGCGCTATTGTCATGTCCTCAAACTTCGCAGAGATATTGGGTGAAGAACTCACTGAGAGCTCCTGGGGACGACCATGCTTGTTAACCGTTCGTATTTATTTTGCCATTCCTTCTCCAGATTTCTGAGCGTCAGCAACCATTCTCTTCAATGGAGCAAGAGCTGTATAAAGCCTCGGGAACCGCGGGGGGGGGGGGGGGGGGGGGGGGAAAAAAAACAGGAACGTGAAGTAGAATGGGAGAAAATAAGAGCAGACAAGAGGCGGGGAGAATACAGAAGGATGAAAAGTGATAAATAAATGATGACAGGAGACCCACTTTGGCACAGCTACCACCAATGTTTCCAGAAATTCACTATTCTCCACTAAATCCTCTTTTTTCACCACTTCCAACAAGCTCCTCTGTGACAAATTACCTCTAGCCTATCAGCGGGAAACATCGCCTCGGTTCATGACAACATACGTTCGTTTCCTCTGTATGTTGTTCAGGCTCCCTTTTACCAAAGCGTATGACTGAGCCTTTTGCTTTTGGGTAGACTCTATAGTGTTCATCTCCTTTTGGTTCAGCTCTCCAGATACAACCCCGTCGTACTGCCTCATCTCGAAGAACATGTGCTGCCTTCTTTCTTTCTCAAGCGTTTATCTAAACACTCTTCGCAAATAAATCCCCCAAAATGGCCTGTATATTGCAAGTACAAAGACAGGGCAAGCGATGATCGCTTGTGTGATTGAGCACCAAGAAAAGGTGAAGATCAGTAGGAGAGACAAATTCACCTTAGTCAAAGCATCCACCACATCCCCTACTTTTCCTCCAACACCCCAACGACCTTTGTCCCATCTCCAAAACCCGTTACTAGGCATAAGCCATTCTTCCGCCGGTCGATCATTGACTCTGGCATGTTGTGAGAGTTTACCATCATCGCCTGAAAGGAGAGACCGAAGGTTATCGAGGATTTTCGAGACGGATTGTGTGAATTGGGCATCCACTTTGGGTAAGGAGTCGGAGAGGTTGAGTAGGGAAGAAAGGGTACCGGCCTTGGCTGATGAGTATGATTCTCCCACTTAATGTATCTTCCATTCCAAGTTCTTCGATCTTACCTTAAGGGCTGTGATGCTTTCTCCTCGTCACTAGGACGCGTTCACGTATATACATTTACAAGAAGGAATGATGAGGCCATACTTCCAGATTCCCCAAATCCAGGGGTGTTTGAGGAGATGGAGAGGATGCGACGGATCTATCTGAGAAGGAGGAATGATGTAGACGAACTACGAGGAGAAGCAAGGAACCCACCTTCAATTCGGGAATCTCCCATCCGCCTACGGGACTACTACCATCCAGCGCTCTCGCCACTTCATCCAGCATAACCCTAGGATCTCCATCTTTCAGCGGAGCCGATATGAGCCAGTATGCGAGATCGGAAGGCATCGCCCTGTATGAAATGGTTCACTGGATCACTGGGTACAAAAGGACATGAGGTCGAGGACGAAACAGAGCTCATCCCTAGGGGTTGACTAGGCGCGTAGGATCGTCTCCAAGAGCGCGCCTATTCTTTCGTTGATCGGCTCTCTCCTGATGCGGCTACAGTATGTTCCCCCTTCCAAGTTGTCTCTTCTTAGGTCTGTCCCAGCAGAGGGACAACGCACCTCGATGAGCTCAATGAGAAGAACGGAACACTTGCTTCGGCAGGCGGTGAAGAATGCTCAGGGGTCTTCATCTCGACTGCCACCTCGACTACCCAAGATTCCACCACCCTTGACACCTTGGTCTTCGTTCCCCTGCCCCGGACGGAACGCTCGATTAAGCTTTGATAGTCCAGCTCGATTCATACATACCTCTCCGATCAGAAATGCAAAGTATGAACGATTTCGGTCAGGAAATTATAGCTCTGAGCCTTCTGAACCTGGTGGATCTCACATAATGGAATATCTTCGACGACGTGCTGGCGGTGATCGGGGTCTTGTGATATATGGTGTGGTCGTAGGGGGTTGTGTGGTCTACTACATAGTACAGTGAGATACTCCATCTAGCGGTCAATATCGTAGCTGAAAACTAGTCTGGAAAAGGTACCTGAGACCGGACGATGGAGATTTATAGATGTGAGCGAAGCTCAAGAGCGAGAGGTGTGTTCAACGGACAGACAACATCGTCGAGCCGACACCCACTGACAAGATAGCTCGGTATACAAACTCAACATCAAACACTTAATGAATACTCTACTCATGTTCTTCCACCCAACCATCCCATCACCCGCCGAGTCAGAGACATAGCCGCACGGATCATCGAATCTTCCGGTCTTGGTCGGGTCAAGTCAGGAGGGGAAATGGGAGCGATAGAAGGAAAAATGCCTGAAGCGTGGAATAGCGAGATCAGGATGAGCGATGTACTCTTTGGAGGTGGACATCTTGATGATGATGTTGGAAGTTCAACAGAATGGGAGGTGAGTCATCGGTGGATATTCTGGCTTAGCGCTAATGAGTTAGGTGTACGTCATAGATGATCAAAAAATCAAGAACGCATTCGTACTTCCCGGAGGCAAGGTGTTCGTCTTTACAGGTATTCTCCCAGTGGCGGCGAATGATGATGGTCTAGCTACTATCTTAGGTCATGAAGTGGCTCATCAGGGTAAGTCACTGCTTCGTTGCAAAAGGAGTAGCTGATGATGACAGTCGCGCGACATGGCGCTGAGAGGTTGAGTTCGATGAAGGTTTGTTAACCACACCACCGTCACATGTACTCACGCAGGACTTACGAGCAGGTTCTTTTTGCACTTGGCTTCTTGCTAGAGACCCTGGGTTTAGATGTCGGATTGTCCCGTCTCTTGCTTACTTTGCTTTTACAGTGAGCGTAGCAGGTGCAAAAAAAAACTGGCTAAGCTGATCATAGATTACCCAACTCGAGAAAAAGTGAGAGCGAAGCTGACTACATCGGGCTTCGTCTCATGGCGTGAGTCTTTTTTGCTTATCCGATAAGTAGCCCCGCTCACCTCTCAGTAAAGCGTGTTTCGATCCGTCCGAGTCTACCGAGTGAGTTTCAACCCAGATCAGTCGCACGCTCCCAACCCGATGTAGATAGGATGAAACCCGTCCTTTGTACCAAGCTGATCGGGGGCTTTTAGGATGTGGCAACGCATGTCGCTGGCTGAGAAGGGGACAAAGGTCGATGTTGACTTCCTATCAACTCATCCTGCCAATGCGAAACGAATCAAAGTGAGTGTCGGACTTGTCTCATCACCCACATTAATTTCTCTTGATGGTATGAGTGGAGAAAAGGTGACAGAGGATATTGTGATGGCCGTCGAGTGGGGCATAGCTGATAGGAACAGCAATTGCGCGAATGGCTCCCTGAGGTATGTACGAAGGAATGAAACGTCAAACCTTGTTCCCCTTGTTCGGACCGAGAGTTGATGTTACAGGCACAGCAGATCCGAGCTGCGAGTACATGTGGGGTGACGAGTGCGCAATTTGGAGGGTTTCTCGGTGCCCTACCGGCGGTCATATCAGATGGTGGAATGGCCAGTAGTTTATGGGGTTGAGAGAATGGTTGTTCCATATGACTTTGTCTCTTTTTGCTTTGGGATCTACCTGACTAGTAAAGTGAAATCTTCTACACTCATCTCTATCTCCATTGCCGGCTTTTATACGGATGCACTTGGACTTGTTCGTACACACATTGCTTAGCATGTTGTTTAATTAACTCGTTGTCGGATCACGACGGATCACATCACGGGTCAACTGACTTGGGCCCATACATATCATTAGAGAATGCGTTCCTGAGCCGAAGGAGTCAAGGGGATGAGGGGATGGGAGAGGAGAGAAGGGGCAAGTAGAGTAGTGAAAGGGGTAAAAAGGGGGTGAAAGGAAGGAGAGGGCTAGGGCGATCGCGCTCATCGGGGTACTTTGGTGACACGTTTCAAATCGAATTTTTGCTCCCCACCTGCAGGCATGCAACCTGTTTTCACTTAGGCTCCACGACCGTCCTCGTCCCCTTCAAACCCCCCCTTACCCCCACTCTGACTTACCCTGCCTGTCTACGCTCAGTACGAGTACGAGCACTTCCAATCGGTTAACTTACCGGCTATAAGGAGAGGGGTTATCTGATCCCGACCGTGTGACGAATCGGACCGAAGTAGCGCGGTGTTTCCTCGTTGGGCGTCTGTTTCCAGTCTGAAATTCTAGCCCCTCTGCCCTCGAATCTCGCCCTGTCCAACTAGTTCAACTACTACTATAAATTCAAATTTCCTTGATCCTACGTTGTTTAGTCGATTCAACTAAAATTATTTCTTTCATCTTTCACATTCGAACTCATCATCCCCATCAAATAAAAACTCACCACTTCCATCAATCCATCATCCATCACTTAACCTCCACTTTCCTTCTTTTCAAAAATCAAAAAAGATTTCGAACGAAATGACTAGACCATTAGAAGATGATCCTCCTATCGCTGCGATTGACGATGGTGGTCCTGCTGTCGATCCTGGTTTACTAGTAGAGAGACAAAAGTTCAACTACGAAGTGAGTTTCCTCTCAATTCTAAGTATTCCATCGAGTCAAAAAGCTGACAAGTTGATAGGTCATACAAGGTTATTTCTTACAAAATGGACCAAAACCTAAACATCTTACATTCAACGAAGTCGTAAGTGTTGTTTTTCATGTCCTATCTTCTCTTTCCTCAGAAGCTCGTGTGATGAACCACCCCCAAATCGCCTCGAGGCATCGGTAATGACACGAGGCGGTAAGGATGGATAGTTATCATGGAATGTGATAAAATTTTGAGTCTGGAGCTAATTCAAATAGCTAAAACGTTCTTTCGGTCTTATAGATACTTCAGAAGATAGATGGACAAATTTGAAATCTTCCATTTCTAAATTACAAGCTAACGCTCCTCCTGGAGTGAGTTACAAACTTTTGTTCATCGCTAGACATGGTCAAGGATGGCATAATTTTGGTGCTAGTAAATATGGCGCAGAGGTGAGTGATAAACTTCTTTTCGAAAAGCTTGTTTCTTGGCTTACGACGAAAACGTTTTGTTCTTTCATCATTCTCATACCATGATCATTACATTGCTCATCATACTTTATTTCTTTTTCATACATTTCGAAAAACATACAACTTTCTATCTATTCCATATTAATTTCCATTCCACGTACTCCACCCACGCACTTATGATCGTCGATCGGACCATGTCCAAATCACTTCGGCTCTTGGATTTCTGCCGAATGTCAACTGCCGACTGCCGATCGGTATCTTCGTTGATCTTCATCTCCGATATCCTGACTATCCTAACTCCACTCCATAACTGGAACGATTGGCGTGTTCAACAGGCATGGGAAGCACATTGGACATTCATCACCGGAGATGGAGTCTTGAATTGGGGACCAGATCCTGAACTAACTCCTTTGGGCGTTTCACAAGCTCGGGCTATACAAAAAGCATGGAAAAGGGAAAAACCTTTAGGTGCACCGGTATCACATGAAGAGATGAGATGGTATGTTTCACCGTTGACACGTACTGGACAAACTATGATTGAGTCGTGGGGTGATTTGTTGGGTGTTCCGGAAGTTTGGGAAGATTGGAGGGAGATTTATGGTAGTCATACTTGTGATAAGAGATCTTCAAAGGTGAGTCGTTGTTCCCATTGTATTTTGTCCGTCATTCATACTTCTGTCCTCCCTCCTATACATCGTATGTGATGGTGAAAGTTCTTCTATCTAATGACGCCCCCATGAAGACGAAATCAACCAAATCACCACAGAGGGTGGG
Source organism: Tremella mesenterica DSM 1558 (assembly GCF_000271645.1). Taxonomy (NCBI): domain Eukaryota; kingdom Fungi; phylum Basidiomycota; class Tremellomycetes; order Tremellales; family Tremellaceae; genus Tremella; species Tremella mesenterica. The sequence goes on from NW_006711230.1 coordinate 331,021, forward strand.
AAGGGGGGGGGGGGGGAGGGGCGGGTTGCTCAAACAAGCTCATAGGAATGATGAGATGATGAGATTCCTGGTCGGAAGTAAGGAAAGAGAAAGAAGACTTACCCCAGTCAACCATCCGGAAACGTTTCCCACACTTCATCATCGAACCCTCTTTAGCGGAAGAAGATGAGCTCTGGAGGGCGGATTACAGGGAAGATGATAAACACATGCAAGAACGTGCGACCCGAGCGTTGGATAGACTTTTCGGTCCAGAGGGTGCTAAAGAGACCTGTGAGTTTCATTTTTACTCTCCCATTATGTCTTTCCTCATCGACTCATTGCAATCTTTCCTTCAAGTTGAAACGATTCTTAAACATTTCATAAACCCCCCGGACCCTTTTTCAGAATGACTTAGTACTAGGTCATCCCTGCGTATGTACAGAATAAGAATGATTATGATCGAATTGTTAATCAATAAGATATCTCAATAACTTCTCATTCCGCTTTCCTTCGTAATTTACTCGCTATACTACGACATCAACCATATCCTCTCGCTACTGGAGAAATGATCCCAGTCGTTGTTAAAGCAACAGCTATCGATTCACCTTCTTCATTCAAACATGATTCTTTGATCGAAGAAAATGTTACTTCCATCCAACATTCTTCTCCTTCGTTCAGTAATGATTCTTCTCTTGACACACATGATTCATCTACTATTGGAAGTCATGATTCTACTATTGACAAGAACGATTTATCCATCTCTATCGACGAAAATGATTCTTCTATCGAAACTCATGATATACCTCTTGACGATCATGATTCTTCTCATAAAATCAAAAACACCACTTCCACTTTCGATTCTCCCAACAATGTCGAATCTGATCTTATTTGAACGATGGAAAAAGATGTGGGACACATACGACCGACAAAAGAAAAGAAAAGATTCATGTAAAGAAGAATGAGGAAAATGAAAATTGTATATATATCATACCTAGGTTTACTTTCTCTTTACCCACTCGGGCTTCAGTCTTCTTTTTTCTATCTCATATGCAAGGAAATAGAGAAAAGACATGACATGCATATTCCTTTCTCTACAGTAACATTTAACTCTTTTCGGACATCCAATCGAGGATTCCATCATCATACATTCAATCATCTCTACCCGTTCTAGCTTTAGGATGAATAAATACTTTGGAATGAGAGAGAAACAATATAAATATTCAGTAGCTACTGGATTGACGTACATACTTCATTCATGACGTCCTAATGTCCTCAATCAATCAACGTCTGAACCGCCCATGGCTTATTCCCTTCAACATGACAACCGTCCACTGGCGACCGGGGATGCACCTACACTCGCTGTTTTAGAGCCTTGTAAACTTGTCGGAAATATAACAATCCGACGGTGGTAACGATTGGTAGAGCGGTGATTAAGACCCAAAATCCGAAAAAGCATAAAACGGGTAACCAGAATATCCATAACATGATATCGGCTGATTGTCAGCATGTGCGGATTTTTTGATTCTTACAGCTTGTTGTCGCGTCTGACCATCTTTGCTCAAATTTGTCCTTGTCTCACTGGAAAACATCATTCTTCCATAAGTCTCATTGCGTACCAAATCAGAAAAGCCAAACGTGTGAAAGGTTGAGGTATCGGAAGAGAAAGTGAGTAAGAGGTCGAAGAACAGAATGAAGAACAGGCGGACATGAGAAAGAGTCCATCGGAGGGGAAAGAGTAATGTGCAATGCAGTGGGAGAGTTGAACTAAAGCAAGTGGAAAATATGAAAAAAAAAATCGAAAAAATCAATTACTCACTCTTCTTAGTATGTCTCACTTTCCCCTTCCCTCCAGTCGTCCCTGATCCAACTACATCATCCCCTTCCAAATCCGATCTTCTACCTTCTGGAGAAGGAGGTGAAACAAGAGAAACCAACACCACAGCCCAAGATTGAGAATACATTTTCAATTCTTCCGAAGAAGGTAAACCATGTCTAGCCTCCCAAGATGGAAGTGGGATTGGAATCCATTTAAAAGCTCCAGATTCTTCTCCATCCGATGATTTGTTATCTATCACACCGAACAGATTAGGGATAGGTAATCGAATATGAGATGAAGGTGGTGATGGGATGGAAATAGTGGAAAGTTTCCAATTAAACCATCCATTTCGATTTTCTTCTTTTGATGTAGTTTGATGTGATCGAGGTAAGTTTATAGGTGTATGAATGGGTGATGCGTATGGAGGTGGTGGTGGATGATCAGGTGAAGGAGTTCGGATATGTTTAGGTGAATATATTGATTTGTTCCGTCTTGTCGGTGGAGATCTATTGACAAGTATTTCATCCATAGGGTCAAGGTGGTCATGCTTGAATGGTTTAGGTTGAATAATTTCCAATTCTTCGCTGATATCAGAATGGTCATCGGACTCGATGTGCCTTTCGTTCAAATGATCATCGATCGTCGCTAATAGATCAATGTCGGGGATCTCAGGTCGAGTGATAGGTTCGGAGGAAGATTGCCAAACTTCAGAAACCAAAAGTTGAATGACATCGTCATGTTCACGTAATTGAGCAAGATCCAATGGCATCTCTCCTAGTAAAGTCGGTTGGTCATAAGATGCTTTAGCGTTGATGAGAAGTCGAACACATTCAATATGACCACCGTAAGCGGCATATGACAGAGGGGTGAAACCGTGTATATCTTGTATGTCCACTTCTGCGCCGTAGGATAATACCTCGTTGAGTAAATGTGAGAATCCCGCCGAAGCGGCTAGATGTGAGAGACTTTGTCGGGATTCATTGAGAGTGTTGATGGCGTCTGATGAGCGAAGAGATCCGGGGAGTTTGTGATTGAGAGATTGAAGAAATTCAAAGATGGTAGTTTGCAAATCCGGTTCTTGTTTTTCGCTTGGCTTAACCTCGTGATCGATCACCACACCATTATTTTTGGTCGACATTGGTTGATCGACGTCCGTCGACACATTGTGTTGATGGTTTGACGAAGAGTATGACATTCCTTGACCTTGACCCATGTTTGACTGTCCATTGGCATTTTGCGTGAGCGTACCGGACCAGTTGAATTGCCCATTGGAAGCGTTGAAAAACATTTGTTGCTTTTCTTGCACTTGTAACGCCAATCTCGTACTTCTCTATCAGTATGATTTCTCTAGATGATAGTTTCTACTCACAATTCTGGCTCCAAACCTCTATAAACGAACTTTGGAGCTTCCGTCCCTGGAGCTGGCGGTACTCCTACCACCGTGACATCCACTGGACCGGGCCTGGAGCTGGGAGGAGATATACAAGTGAGAAAGCCGATAGTTCCGTCAAATTGTGTTTCCGCTGGACGATCGCCAAACATAATCTTTGTCTGATGATTCAACCTGTGTCCACCTATGGCAACAAGACTACCACCCGTCATTGGACCTTCTGCGGGAACGACACGTGTGATAACTGGTGGAAGAGGTTGTTGACGTTGCAGAGCCTCGAGTAATCGTTGAACATCTACGTTCTGTGGTATACTTACAGATGACATGCCATGACCAACATGCGATCCGCCAACCGGAGGATTGAAGAAATTAGCCATGTCGAATGATAAAGGAGCTTGATTAGATTGAGGTTGTAAAGGTGAAGTAGGGAATGGTTGTTGAAGTATCTGTTGATCGTCACCGCCGGAATAATCGAGGAACTGTTCCATATTATGACTTTGGGAGTCGGAAGTTTGACTGAACATGGAATCATCGTTTGGTGGTAAACCACTTTGACTATAAACTGATCCTTCAAACAACGGCTGTGAGAAAGAAGAAGCATCATCTGCAAAACTAGTCATGGAATTATTTCTTGATGAACTGCCCAAAGCGTCATTATACGCATTAAGGCCGAGTATATTACCACCTTGATCTCCCATCATCAATGGTGTCGTCGGGTGATGTGGGGATGCTTGAACTTCGTTAAGTTGAGCATATGCCAATGCCGAGACAAGAGATGTCGGAGATTGTAAGTGGTCACGGATCATGGAGAGCTCGTCATGATGAGAAAGAGGACTGAGGTTGGAAGAATGACTTGGAATACTGTTCGGACTGATAGGCGAAGGTTCGTTCATCATCAGATGATTTTCGAAAGTCGGTCGACGTAATGCACCCGGGCTGATGGTGCTCGGTATATGTGTGTCGGAAACACGACCTTGCCAATCCATCGACGGGTGAGGCCATGATTCTTGTCCATCGCTGGGAGCTGACATTGGAGACATGGATGGAACGCTGGAAATGGACGACCCAGATCTATGTTGACGATACGCTGCCATGTCAGCAGTGAGGGGTAGATGAGTATTTGACGATGGTTCTTTTTTAGGTCGTTCATATGGTCTTCCCGTCCGGACTGGTGGAGGTTGTCGAATATGAGGACCAGCTTCGGATTGTAAGCTTTCAGCTTCGGAAGCCGCAACGGATGATTGTCGACGGGAAGAAGAGGCGATACTCGTACGTCCTCGGTGACCTCGAGTAACGGATGTTCCCATGTTTTCTTTGCCTTTGGGTTTGACATCAGTTTTATGGTCATCGGTGATACGTATGGGGTTCATGGCCTCCCTTGCGATGATACTTCCATCTGGGAGACGGAAAGTGAAGTGGACACTAGTGATGTCAGTCATGCTCTCTAAATGCAGACAATCAACGGCTGAAACTATGTCTCGGCAGCTAGCACGTGATCCATTCCTCGAGTGTAGGCGGTGCACAGGGAGCGGGAATCCTTGATAGATCATGTGTAGGGAATGATGAATCTCACCTGAAACCACTCTTGTCACCATGACATTTACCATAGCAAACCACCCTCAAAGGCAACCATGACACACTACCATCTTTGATAGGTAATTCCGGAGGTGTGTTGAAAAGAACCATCTCATGTCTCCAATCCGGTTTCGTCGGATCCCAAGGTGGTTCCTCCACTATTTGATCATGTTTGTGAGGGTCGTAGTCGTCAGGATTCTCTCCGGTGACAAAATCGGTGGAAGGGGGAGGAGCGCTTGTTCTAGGTTGGGAAGATTTGTTGGAAAAGGCTTCTGAATCCGCATGACCTCGTTTTCGTCTGGTAGCCTCTTTAGTCTCTCTCCTTCGTGCTTCTCGTGCTCGACAACGTTTACAGGGGTAAACCCTTCTTGGATTGTCTCCACTGGTATATACAGCAGTTTCGAGATATATCACTTGCTCTATTGATGTCGGACCTGCTTGAAGTTGTTTTTTGGAGCTCAATTTCGTCGTTGTGCCCGTTTGCATCCGTATCGCTGTGAATGTACCGATTCGTTCAATGGCGCAAACCAAGCCGCCGCCTGAATCTGGGGGCAAAAGACAGACCAAGTCTGGTGGAAGAGATGGTGTGTTGGGAGAACGAGGTATGACACGAAGTAAATCGACGATGACACGTATGGCAGTTTCAACTCTTTGTTTAGTGATGATTTGAGGATCACCTTGCAACAACACCAAATTCCTTCTGATCGCATCAGCATCTGATATGACACAAGAAGAGACAATCAGACATACAGTGATGTTCTCAACAGTTCATCCCGTGCAGGTATCCCAATAGGTAATCTCTCAATATCATAAAGTCGCTTTGGTGGCTCTAACCGTAAAGCCGATAATCCTCCGGTTCCGATGGATGGACTGGCAGAGGATGCCACGATGAGAGCCGGTCGAGTGATATGTGGTGAAGGTGGGGGAATATTCGCAAACGGTTTCACATCTGGCATTTGAGCTGGTGGTGAAGGTCGAGTTGGGTTTTGGAAGTTGGATGGAAAGGATTGAAAATTACCACCACTATATCTCGTCAATCGAATAGTTCTACCAAAAACATAAAGAGAACCATTGCTTACCTAGCAAAACTACCCAAGAGATTCTGAACACTCTGAATGACATCCTGGCCTCCTAATCCATGATTCCGAGAAGGTCCAGAGTGAATGCCACTTCGATTCAAACCCCCAACCTCAGGGGAGGAGGTCATGATGGAATGTGTGGATAGTGGAGATGAAACTGATGAATCGTCCATGGGAATAAAACTGAGGTCTTATTTAGAAGAGATGGATCCGATGTTTCGATAAAGTCAACGATACGAGGTAACGATCGGTATGTAGGGCGTATAGTGAAACAGCATAGGTCGATGAGATTCGATGGACAGCTGGGGGAGAGAGTGATGCGCGAAATTGGGGTGGTCAAGGAACCCTTGATAGGTAGATAGAGGGATGAACTCTTCCCCGTCCGAAGGGGTTGTTATATTGAAAGCCGATAAATATTGACGGAGAAGGACGTATTTCCGATATTCCAAGAAGGTGAGTGGTGTGTGGGAAGATGTCTCAAGGATCAAGGAGGGACGAAGAGAGCCACAAAACACCAATCACAAATCAAAAGTAACGAATGGTCCCAAGGTATATTGAATTGAAGAAGGCGTGTGAAAACGTGGAAAATCGTGAATCGTCCAGTTTTCGAACGATGAATTATAAAACCATGAACGATAAGAATGATCGTCGTGTCTTCAAGGGTAGATCAAAATCTTATACCTGGTCCCTAGATACTTGAATCTCTATCCGGATGGGCTAAGAAGATCGATATCGATGCCGATGCCGGGAGGAGAAGGCGGCTTAAGGCGGGAAGGACTGATGATCAAACTTGCCAAAAAAAAAAAGATCAAAAGACGTCGTAAAAGGTCAAAGTTAGTATGACCGGTTATCTGGAAAAGTTTTTGGCAGGTCCTGTCCTCGTGTCTATACGAACATCAATTGAACGTTGTCGATCCGATCGTTTCCTTCTCCCACCACACACTCTAATCGACAAGTCGGATGAGGTCGGAAAAGATGTCGAGTTTGACAAAGAAGGAGGGGAGTACGTGAATTTGACACGCGTCCCTCGTGTCGTATCTATCTTTGTGATTGTCGATCACTTCGCCTTTGATGGTAGATATGAAGACGGAGATATACGATATTCCGGCGTAGGAGAATGTTTACGATCTTCTATCAATGATAATGGTACTAGGAAGACATAGGATGTAAGGAAAGTTTGAAGGACCGCGACTGACGAGAAGGACGGAACGGAAGCAAAAATGTTCTTGTCTCACTCAGCTCGGTCAAATGTATCAGGTTGACCGAATCCAGTCACGGACAGGTACTTAGGTGATAAGTGACAATGACTTTCGACTCGACTTGAAGATGGGCGGTCTGTGGCTAATGTGGGTGTCTGGGGAGCAGGCTGCTTTCATAGAAGGCAATATATCAGTTATGACCGACACAAGCCGGGTTGCAAGTATGGTGGTACGGTGGCGACTGGTGACATTGTGGGGAGATGCATGCGCGGGCCCCAGGTGATTCACCCTTTCCCTGAACGTGCTGGCGAAGAGTTAACCGTAAGACATGACGCTCGCCTGCACACTCGCAGCAATGAAAAGTCACTTGACATCCCTGGTAATATCCTAATCTTTCTCAGCTTTCGAGTCACCCTTTCAGGCCGAAACGACAGCTCCAATATTCTCGAATTGCGTCACACTATCTTCTACCATCTTCTCGAGCGGAATGACTACATATCAGTGTCATCCTTTCTGACTAAAACATTGACTCACAGTGGATTCCCAACTCTTGAGTCGCCTTGGTGGAATCTAAGGTGTATGTTCCTTTACTTAGAGGCGTATCTTTGGTCTTATGTTGAGGTACGACGTGAGCAAGATCTGGTCGGAGAGAGAGCACGAGTTCAGCTACTTGATCGAGATCGTAAGACCCGCTACACAGGGCGTATCGGCCACCTTTGCTTTGCGAGATGGTGACACATAGTGCTTCTGCGACATCGCGGACCTAGAAATGTATCAGCTCAGTACTCTCTTTGTCTACAGCGGTGGCGTGTGAAGAGACTCACATCGACCCAAGAGGTGTACAGAGTGTCTGGAACGGTCTTGTCCTTTCCAGCTACGGTGGCGGCGTAGAAGAAGCTCGTAGTGAGATCCGCTTCGGTGGGATTCTCCCCAGGAGCCAAATGATACGATGGCCCAAAGATGGCTTGTCGTTAGCGCATCGCAAAAGCTTCGGTATAGTAGAAGACTCACTGGGAGGACAAAGAGTCGCAAGAGTGAAGCCAGGCTTGAGTTCTTCGTGAATTTTGATGGCGGCGGCTTCTGCAAGCTGTTTAGACACGCAGTACCAAAGACCAGCTGCTTGTGGTCTGAAATGTCAGCTTCACCACAGTCCATGAGCATTAGGAAGGGAATATGAAATTTGTAAATACTCACCCATCGTAGGCAGCAGCGAATTCGTCGGTGAAAGGCGGCCAATCAGCTTCGGTGAAGACCCGTCCCGCGAGGGTGTAGTAAGGTACGGTGCAGTCTCCGATGGCGGTGAAGGAGGAGACAACGGATACTGCTTTGATATCTGGATGTCAGTCATGCTCTCCAGATCAGCCTTCTCTGTGATGTATATCTATGAAAAAGGGGAACAGGAGAAAGAAAGGTTTGTGAGTGTGAGGTGTGAAATGTAACTGGACTCACTCGGGAATTTGGCAGCTTGTTGGATGATGTTGATTGTACCTTTGACAGCCGGATCACGATATTCTGCCCAAGTCTTCCCGTTCATGTTCCAAGGCGAGGCACAGTGTGCGACCTAAAATTAGTATTCGATTCCCCAAAACTTTCCGTTGTTCCCCGTCGCAGCCCCAGATCGCTCCTGCGAGACAGTCATCATGGAATGGCAAGGAAGATCTGGGAAGGGGGGGGGGGATGGTCTCACTCACTCCATCAACACCCTCAAGAGCTTGCGTAAAATCACCCTCAAGATCTTTCACAACAACATACCCAATCCTACTCTCTTCGCTATACTTCTTCAACGCCGGCAAAGCTAAAGTCTTGTCGCCTTTGGAAGTAGAACGAACAGTCCCACGTACATCCCATCCAGCTTGGAGGAAACGTATAGCAGTGTGGGTAGCTACAAAGCCGTTCAAACCGGTTATTAGTACGGTGGGCATGTCGAGCTACTTTACTTCAATATTTGTGAGATTGTTCAATCACGAAGATGGAAGGTGATGTGAGGAGTTGAAGTGGTAGAGATGTAAAGCAGGTAAGTTTTCGAGTGAGCGAGGATGAAAAGTAGAGAGGATGTTAAGAAGTGAGCAATGTCGCTTTATCTATGGGGTCTTTATATTTTTTTCGAAGTGGAGACAGATGGAGGTGAGTACATAGAAAGGATGATACTGTCATATCGAACGATAGAAGTGGAGGGAGTGGAGGGTTTTGCCAAATAGGTGAAGAGTGAAGTGGTGAGGATGAGTCAAGCGGCACTCTGGAAGAAGGAGAAGGGGGAGAGAGAAAGAGAAGATGGGCGACTACGACGTTTAGGTGACCGACGGCTGATGGCTGGACGACTAATGACGATTGATATGTAAGAGGAGTGGAGGATGTGAGCTCTGGCGGCCGTGGATTATGGAGGGGTGGAGGGGTGGAGGGATGGAAGACGGACCTCCACTTCAGTCCGATTTACAAGTAGGCACGCGGAAGAGTGATGTAAATAGGCTCGCTATGCAAGTCGGGATCAAGTATGTACAGAAGACGACAGGAAAGTAGTAGTGCGAGTATAAGGGAGTACCCGTGAGGTACTCGTACTTACTTGTATGATGGATACTGAATGCATGATGTCTTCGAACGCTGATTCCCAATGTATCAAGATCATATGATCAATGTTGTAGATGATAGAGAACTATACACTGCCCTCTCTCTTGCCCCCCCCCCCCCTCCGCCCCCGGGAGTTATGTACCACCTACCATCTGTCGCTACTCCAACTTATTCAAACGACCGGATCCCCTTCTACCGATTGTACCCACGCTAATAGATCTCGGACAGTTTCGAAAGTATAAAAAGATACTGCTATGCTAGGTGCTACTTTGATTATATTAGGTGTGAGACCGCGACTAGAAGTGAGCTCTTTCTTCTCTGTATTGAAACACTCCCGGCAATACTGTCAAAAGTATTTGTATGACAAGTAGGAAATACAACATTACAAACTAACATGGCCTGTACGAAGTGAAAGATCGAGGTTGAGTACGGAAAAAGGGAAAGGGGAATGATCGTATTGTATTGGGATATGGATAAAAGAAGATCACTCACTACATCCCACGCCAAAATCCTTCATTCTTTATAATCTGACGTAAAGCGTCCACTGCCCCATTATATTGAGGTGAAACACTGGATAATCCCGCTACTTGAAGTTTCCGTCTGAGTACATCGAAGGGATGAGTGAAGATGAGAGATGTGGCACCGGCCAAACCGCCGCAAGCGAGTTTTCGTAGAGCGTCGTCGGTTGTTGAATGAGGATCAGGATCAGGTGGGAGGATGTAAGTTTTTACTTGATGATCAGCCATCGCCGTCACACTGAACTTGCTTGCAATTTTCATGATCTCTATGTCTCGGTCCACAAGACACAGAAGCCACCTCCCCCCCCCCACCCCCTCCCCTTGGTTGTGCGAATGCCTTGGAGAAGACTGAAGCCGAGTCGTACTTCAAAGACGAAGAGCGATCACAGGAAAATTATCGCGCACAGACGATGAAGATGAGATCAGGAAGGCAAAAAAAACTTAGGGACAGAAGAGGAGGGTAAAGGTAAAGAACGTACGTGTCTCGTAAATGTAAAAATTCAATGATACTGTCATCATCAACATTGTATACTAACATCAACAAAAAGAAAACTCACCATAAGGAGCCACTCCAACAGCAGTAGCCCAACAACCTCGATATAATCCTCTCACTCCTCCTTCTGTCTTATAAACTTTCCTCGTCATACCCCATATTCCTAATTTTGCATCTTCGACAGTAAACGCTTGTGCATTTGATGTTGTGGCGATATTCGCAGTCGCTATGGATAATCTTGCTCTGACCAAATCCAAAGGATAAGTAGCGACTAAATGTCAGACAGACGCTTCATCTGATTTGTGGAAAGGGGGAAGGAAGGGAACGTACCAACTGCTACCATACCGGCTCCAGCACCTGCTGCTAATCGAGATGGAGTAGAAAGATCTTCATGACCAGACCAAGATCGTAAAAGGGTTTTGAATCCGCCATAAGACTTTACAATCAGCCAAAACATCTTAATTGTCAATCGGAATGAGACCGGAAGAAAGCATTTATCAACCTGACTGACGAGCCCTCCCCAGTCAGGTGGAGTCATAGGAAGGATCTTCTTGATATTGAGAGATTGTATATCCGTGGTGGGGATAAGATAAAACTTACAGTGAATTGTAGAGCAGAGTAAGGCAATATCTGTATCGTCAGTTGATGTCAACAGTGACAAGTATGCAATACCCACTCTGACAACATTTATCCCATTACCTTTCATAAAACCCCTGAAACCTTCTTCTCGCCACATACGTTCCAATGATTTCCATACGCCGGTATAAGCTTGACCTGTCCCTGTCGCTCCGGATGATTGGACCTGTCTAGTGGGGTTAGTGAAATTTCATTTCCTGCCTTCAAATACATATGATACAAATCTATTATCCATCTGCATGATCAAGAAGAGTGAGAGTAATGTGAAGTGAGATGGGATATAACTTTCTCATAAAAGCACAAATACTGTCCAGGTGAAGCTGTACGTATGACGCGTAAGAGGGAAGTGAATCGGATAGGATATGATTTTCTCCAAAAATAAAACACAAATCCAGCCGAGGCAAAGCTCCGGATTTGAAGGGTCAAAGGAAAGTGAGGAACTATGTATGACGAGAAGTGTGATATAAATGGTATATGAAACTGCAAGAGAGAACCCACAAAATTATCTTCAACCGTTCAAAAGGACTAACGACTGTTCTACTTGTTGCACCTGCCAAACCACCAGCGATAAAAGTATTGACCACCATTTGATTATCCGACATTGTTTCTTTAAATCTATCAAACCAAGATCCCGAATATTTCTTATCATCCACTTCTTGTTCACTTTTCAACTCTGTCAACCTGCTGAATTCCCTTACTGGACCATCCACCACCCTTTCGTTGGATCTTATCTCCGAAGATGTGATATCAGATATGGTTGGATTTGACTCGGTCGTGTTAGAGACTGATGATGATGATGTCTTTGATCGAATATGAGAAGAGGGTGATTGTATAGAAGGCATCGACCAGGACGCATCACAGCTGTGTTTGTATTTCTTGAGAAATCTGGTCGAGATATGATGTTCGGATTGGAGTGGAAAAAAAGGGCGTGGAGGAAGGTACTATTGCGACGCTTTGAGCATACTAGAAGGAAAGGTAAAGGGGTGAAGTGGGAAAAAGAGTATGAACAATTGATCTAAAGGTCTTGGAGGATTGACAGATTGACGATTTAGCGAAGTGTCGTGTGACTAGTTGTGAAGAGGTGAAGAGGTGCAAGATGAAACATCCCAAAAGAAAATCGTTCCGAACTCCGACTTGTCCGATTAGGAAATTACTATTCACGGCATCATCCCGATGCAAACCTAACTTGGTCTTATCTCTTCACTGTACAAATATGCTACTTTGGTCTCAAGCTACACCCTATGTGCTACACGCCACAATTCAACTATACAACACGTTACCATTTGATGGGCTACAGTACACAGTCACTGCTTCTCACAAAGCTTCGAATATCTTAACCACAGGAACCCTCCTTTTACGAATCCACGGATCTACCGTGCCCCGTCCCGCGGGAAGCTGGTGCGTCAACAACATCTCCTGACGAAATGAGAGACCGCACCTCAGAACGTGTTGTCCCGTAAGAAATATCTACGTCTCTTGTATTTGTACCAACTCTCGGACGAGTCGATGGAGTGTTTTATTCTCAAGCGACAAACAATCCATTCGACGCTTATCCCATCAGTCATAATTCAATAGTTCACGTTCAACCATGACTCACTTTCATGATCTCTGTCTGCAAGGCCAGATCATCAACCACTCCTTCAAGTCTTGTCACGCGTATCCTCAGATGGCGAGACTCAAATGATGAGTCTTCCCCTCCATCTTCACTACTATCAAGCTTCAAGACTAGAGATCTCTCCTTTGGATATCCCATTTGAATGATGGTCTCTTCTCTCGCCCCTGCAGGTCTGGTCAAAACGAGAGATATGGACCTTTGGCCAAACTTGTCGGTAGAGCAAGGTATGGATATCGAAGGTTGGTGAGCGATCTGGGATATAGACGAGTTCCGGGAAACGAAGTGCTGGAATTGCTTTGGTGAGGGAGGACAGTCTGCTATGAATAGAGGTTTATTTTTCGGTCTACGGAAACCGAGTTGTTCTCTACGTCGTGGTTGACTCGTCGGACGTCTTTTACTCGCTTGGCCTAGTTGAAGAAGGTGACCCCTTTTGTCATGTCTGCGGAACTCTTCTAGATCACTCAACTCCATACCCACCTCGAACGGGATAGGATGATGATCATCCCAAGAGCAGCTGACAATCCTCGCCTTCATCGCTTCTGAAAGAATTCGTCTATTCATATCCATGTCGCGTCCCTGCTCGACGGTGAGAGGGAGTGTGGGGAAAGTCGATGAGACCAACCGGTTGTTTGCCGATGATAATACCACAACGTCAATCCTTCTTCTTCTTTTTTCTTTTGAACTCACACTTTGGGATGACCTGTAAAGGCGAGTTTAGAGGCGAGGAGAGTCTCTGCCGGATCAGCTGACAATAGAGGTCAAGGCCTGCTGCTCACAGTAGACCTATCGAGATGAAATTCGAATTCGCAAATTAAAACATCGACCTTCCTTCGTTTCTCACTATTTCTCTTCACCTGCTTATGGTTCATCTCGTATATCTCCACTCTGATCGGACCATCTATATCGCTCTTATTTATCAGTATCATTTATCCAAGAAACCCCTCACAAGATACACTGACCTCGGACAAGTGGAGTGGGATGTGGAACCCATTCTGCATCATGGAGGATGAACGTTCGAAGTTCAAAATGACCATCTCTCGACATTTCTCAGTGAGAAGTGCTCGATAGTCGTTGTTGTTGAATGCTTCAGTATCATGTCTCTGTAGACAGAGCATGATGGCCTAGAGGTGAGATAAAATCGATACGGAGCATGGGGATACCTACTTGACCTGGTGGAATGTTTATTCGAGCACGACTGCCCCAAGCGTCTCCGACAAGTGTTTCGGAGAGTCCTACTGGATCAGAGGGATAGAAGTATGGAGGGATGACGAACTGGTACCATCTTCAGTCTGGCAGAAACACTGTTGGCGTAGTCAGCTAAGGGGATACCTGAAGAGAAGTCCACTCACATCAAATTTGACTTCGGGGGAGACGAAACGCATTTGTTGGGAAAGGGGATGAGACTGCGCGAGAGACGAAGGAGGAGATGCAACGAACAAGGTGTCGTGAGAAGGGTATAGACAGGGAGGGGTTAAAGATGTGGTAGGCAGAAGGAAAGAAATCATGCACGTCATGAGTGTGATAGTCGTAATTATGGCATGACGTCTTTTCGTCTCCGGTCATGAAGACTGTCGCTGAGAGAGAAGTTTCCACGATATCGACGTTGTACTGTGAACATGTCAGGGTGGGTGAGAATATCTCTAATGACATCCGTTGTGGTAAGACCAATACACAGATACTAAGATGCAATAATCTAGCAGCGAGCAGCTATTTGTTGTTTGTGGTCTGTCTCCTCACCGTACACCGTAATGCTTAGTAACTAGGTAAATCGGCGCCAAACGAACCCGCCGATAGATGCGTAGCTCATTGATCATTAAACACGTGTAAATTTTCATGCATTCAAGCTTCTACTCCTAGCTGCTCACGTCACTGTATTCCTCTTCCATCTCCAAATGGTACTCATCCCAGCATGCATTATTAGCAGGGGGGGTAGGAGGCCATGACCATGTTGCACTCTTAGGGCTGGGAGGAGGAGTAAAGAGAGGAGATGCGGGAGGAGCTTCACCAGTAACCAAATTTTCCAACCAAGCTCTCAATCTCACCATCCAGTGTATAGGATTGTTGTTTGCCTTTTCTATTCTAGGGTCACCACCGGGGAAACTCATATCAGCAACTTATTCAGGATGTGTCAAGGAAGTCTTACAATGATGGCAATATAGGTTTGGAGATCTGAAAGTTTACCTTCTTGAGATCAGAAGGCAAAGTGGGGATGGGGGGGGGATAATAATGACGGGTTGGATATTTTGGTGTTTGCTTGGAGCAGGTATGAGAATGTTTGTCATGTGGATTGATATATCTCTTTCTTTGTTCTCTGATGTGTTGATTATAAGCTTTTTTTATCAGGGAAGATTGGAAGGGCATGATGAAAGTAGATGATGAGAGGGGAGATGATTGTAAGAGGCTCAAGAGTCAACACCTCTATGATTACATAATCCAGAGACTACATGCATGACTATAAACAACTTTCAACAACGAAGAGGAAGAAGTCGCCGACGTTCAAGATCCCTTGCTACTAATGTACGACCCGACTCCCGTCCTTGCTCCATATGACGTCCTAATTTCTCAAGTCTTTCCCAAGCAAACCCTGGACGAAATGCAAGACCATCCAATGCTCGTACACGTGAGACTGCAACAAAAGTGAGGCCAGTCGAGTGATCAGAATCACCAAGGTCAATGACAGCTTTGTCAAGAGTCATACCTTGAGATTTGTGAATAGTGATTGCAAAGGCAAGACGGAGAGGTAATTGGCGGCGTGAACAGCGTTGACCATTGGGCCCCTCCCAGCGAGCTGTTTGAGCAACAATTGGTACCAGTGGGACATTGTTGGGGGTATGCCAGAGAGTAGGTCCAGTATATGATGGGAAGGCGACCATCACTACAGAGGGCACCGAATGCTGAGGAAACTCAGATGACAAGAGACCAATCTCAAAAATCCAACCACGAGCACCATTGACCAAGCCTTGTTCAATCCAGATATTGCGTGTAAGCATCACCTGCGCCCCGACCATCAGATATATCACAGGTGGAAGTCCTTGTGCTTGGTCTTCTGAGGCTTGAGCTGCCCCGACGCCGGTATGGTGAGCAACTGATCGCAGGACAGGCTGACCGGAATGGAGGAGGGTGTGAATGTTGATGTCACTGACACTACGCTTGGTGGCGCAGAGGCGTATTGAATTGGTAAAAGTGGCCTGCTCATGTGGAGAAAGAGTAGTCCAAAACCGAGAGGACAAAAGATCGAAATCCTCTCGGCTCGGTTGTCCCAAATGGAGTCGGGCAAGAGTTGCTTTGAATGCAGTAGTTGAAGGATTGTCACCCTGTTGCCTCATGACCGTCTCCAGCTGGATACTCTCGGTGAAGGCAAGGTAAGTGTTCCTGCCCATATTGCTGAGACGTGCTGAGTATGATGTATTTCTAGACAGACTGGTGTTGTAGAGTGGGGTGTCGCCAACAGGGGGGAGCTGACCAAAGTCTCCAATAAGCAAGACAGAAAGACCACCAAATGGAAGGTGTGAGGAGGATGGGAAGATCTGACTGAGAGCCAGGTTGATGCGTCCGAGTGCAACCCTGCCAATCATGCTTTTTTCGTCAATGATGAGGTAGTGTGTTCCACGCCAGTCCTCCTGCAGTACTCCCAGCTTCCCTTCCCCCAGCTTATCACTCTCTTCACTTGGGGTTGCTGACAACCCCAGGGCGGTGTGATATGTGGAGCCGTTGATATTGAAAGCAGCAACACCGGTTGGCGCAACACGTCGAACAATGGGATTGCCGGTCAGGAATGTTGAATGACTACAAGACTGGAGCTGTGCAAGTGCCTGAGAGATGGAATCAATCAGGAATGACTTCCCTGTGCCAGCTGTACCATCAATGTTGAGAAGGAATGGTTCTGCAGTCATGCCATCCAGAAGACGTTGAGCGTGTTGGAGGACTTTATCAAAGATGAGACGCTGAGTGGGGTTCAGCATGTTGGGATCCGCTGCAGACCTTGTAGTAGTTGGATGTGACTGAAGATGTCAGTGAGGTACTTGAGGATGCTGCTGAGTTTGCTCACCTTTTTGCGCTCAGCCCCCACAAATCCAGACCTCTCCTCCAATCCATCCATGCCCCACTCCCTAGCTGTTGTGTGCCAATCATGTGATGTGTCCACATCCCTAGCACCCAGCAGACTTCCAGGACCTCCATCTTCCATATCATGATCAGGTCCTATACCAGCCAAAACTTGCCAGTCATCCAACTCGTGGTCATCTTCCAACTCTTCATCTGAGAACTCAGAATCACTGTCTAGCTGGGACCCCTGCTGTCTTTGTCGCACAGGGCGGAAAGGAAGAGTATCCTGATGGCCCTCTGGATGAGCTGCAAGACAGCGAGCATAGGCATCACTCCATCTTTCCTCTTCTTCTCGAAGCTCGGATGGGTTGCGGTGAGGGTGATGGAGGAGGAGCTTTGCACGACACCAATTCTGATGCTCTTCTGTTTGAGGGTCGGATGGATAGTACAGGGGCCATAGAGATATGATGCGGGCATGTCGGCGGCGGGAAATTCTGCGACCATACTTCCGATAATATTGGAACCATTCGTAGAGACTGATGTCTTCAAACTCATCAGGCCGGGCAAGGTATGCGTCACGCCAGTCTTGTTCCTCAACCCCTTGATCTTCCTCTTCATCATCCAACCTCCGTCTTAGGCGTCGTTGCCGATTCTCTAGCAAGCTCAATGAACCAAACTCCCTTGAAGCAGACATCATGTGACAGTCTAAAAGCATATGACAGACCTCTTGTGCACTGTAGTCCCTCTCTGTCACTACTCTACTAAGCATCTTCTGAAAGACCACCCGGGAAGTGGTGTCCTGTTCCAAACGAAGTGAGATGGCCTGCATTACCTCGGCAAAATTTGAGGAAGGTTTTTCAGACTTGGAGGCATATTTGGAGATGTATGTTGCGACGGCTCGGGAATCAGTGCAGGGGCTAATGTCGGTGTTTGCTCGCCAGCCAAGTGCAAGGACGGGATTATAGCTGTTAAGTAGGGGATCATTGCGTTGTAGTATGAGCTGCTTATTGCCGTTTGGGTTGAGAACAAGTTGTTGGTTCTCTGTGAGCTCGTGAGGAAATTTGAACCGACAGACCAAAGGTGTGTCTGGTGGTGAACCCTTTGGTCTTCGTAGACAGTAAGCGCTACATCGGGTGTGTCGTTGGACGCGGTTGATGAGTTGTGAAAGGTCTTTCAAGGTGAATGTTATTTCGTGGTGTGCAAGAGCAGAAGGGTGTGTGGGAAGAGGTGGGATGTCCTGACTTGGGTTGGTAGCTGACACCCGGGTGGACCAGAAGTCAAGAAAAGTACCAACACTGTCATCATTGTCAAGGTCAAGTGTGTCTGGTGATGGAGCGCCCTCCATCCATATCAGACCATGGACATGGCTTGATCCCCGGTGTTGCCACTCATATCGATACCACCATTCCTTCACACGGAAAAGGGGTTTGAGGACATGGGTGAAAAATAACTGGAAGCGTCGATAAAACCAGTACGCTGCAATGGCTGGATTCTCGTTGATATTTTTCGAATTGACACGCTGTCTTTCTTGCTCTGTCATCCCTGGAAGTGTGTGCTGGGGCATTGTCACGGCCGTCGAACAACTACTTCTTAATAGACCGACGGTCGACGAACCTCGGCTAACTTCACGCTCTGAGTCGATGTCTCACCCAACCAGGAGGGCGCAGACGTCGAAAGGGGTGTAACTACGGCGTACTTCGGCGTAGTTACTCTAACTAGGGTTTTGATCTACTGATGGCAATGTATCTTGATTTATAGCTATCTCTATCTGTCTTTTACTACTGACAACAATCAAGGATCGCTGAAGAACTTCAGCGATCTTCTCAGCTAATATTATCTACTCCTCCTAGACGTTCATCCAACCCTCTCGCGCTTTGACGTACTTCAACGCACTTCGTCCAACTTCCCCGAGCCCTCGGCCATCCTCTTCCTCCTTCGACTAACTCCGCCTAACATCGCCGCACTTCTGCTCCCATTGTCCCTACTTAGCCTAACTCCGTCTAACTTCGCCGTACTTCTGCTCCCATTGTCCCTACTTAGACTAACTCCGCCTAACATCGCCGCACTTCTGCTCCCATTGTCCCTACCTAGCCTAACTCCGTCTAACTTCGCCGTACTTGGTCTCAGAAGTCCTGAGTTACGTGTAGAGTAAAGAGGTTAAGACGTGATGGGGGTTTTGATGGTCAAAGGAGGGTCATTGTTGGTGGAATAATCGAGGTGTCACGACGTAGTTCGTGACAGTCGCCCCCTTCTTTAGCCGCGAACGTCCTCGTGAGCGATTACACCTCTGTCGTGTCAAGAGAACTTAGCAGCGTAGTACCCCCATTCTCTCCCTCCCCATGACCATCTTTCACCCTTCTGCTCTTTGCGCCGCACTTCGTAGTTGGGCCTCCTTTCACTCCAAAACCCGACAATGAGACTCCCCTAACTTCGTCGAGGTTTGCCGTAAGAAGCCCTGTGTCTTTTGTAGGTGAGACACGCTTCCTGAATGGCAGCCGAACAACACCGTTGTTTGTCGAAGTAACCCTCGCTTATATTGAGATGAGACACTATAGCGTGGGAATTTTGATCGTCCCTGCGATGCCTTTTGTTGATGAAACGCGAAGTTTGCCGCATGTTGACGACGAGGGTTTAGGTTTGATTATACTAAATACTGAGCAGTTCGCCGAGCTTCTCTCTTTTTCCCATCTGCTTTCAAAACTTTCTATCTCTCTTACCTAGAAAACAGATTTGTTACCTTGAATCATCTTTTATTTCTTTAAGTATTTTTAACGTCATGGCCCCTCCTACTCCCACCTCTAACCCTTTCGCCGCCATGAGGAACTTTGGTGGTATGGTGTCGTCTGCTCGTGAGTTATTCCTCGACACTTACCTTACTTCGCCGGACTTGGCTGATGTTCAGTTTCCTTCGGCGACAGATCTCGCCAAGTCTCCTCCCTCGGCCTCGGCACCCTCTCTTTGGGGGAGCCGTCTGGCGATGTCCCGCCTCCTCGCTCCGCTTCTCCTCCCGTCGGTCCTCCCGCTGGTTCTCCCTCTGCTTCTCCTCCTCCTGGTTCTCGCTCTGCTTCCCCTCCTGCCGCTAGCCCTCGCCGCAGGACGCCCGCCTTTCGTCCTGGTGAGTCTCCGTCCTCCTCCGACCAGGAGTCGCTCAGTGGTTCGGAGTCGGACGATCAGTCAGACTTCGAAGGAAAAGGGGGTGATTATAGTGATGAGGATGATAGAATCGTGTCGGAGGGTGAAACCGAGTTAGAGGAACACTCGGATGATGATATGGTGGCGGTTAGTGTAGAGGACAACAACGTAGATAGTCCTGAGCGTGAGTTCTTCGTCCAACCTCTCACACCTTCGCCGAACTTGGCCTTGTTTATCTGTTCTTTAGCTCTCCAAGACATTGCTAACTCGCAGCCGCTCCTGCCCCTCCCCCTGCTCAAATTGTGGGCCAGAAACGACGCCGTTCCCTCTCCTCTTCTTCTTCTTCCTCTTCTTCTTCTTCCTCTTCTTCTTCCTCTTCCGGGGTTCTCCCCCCCCCCAACGCCATCGCCGCTGCCGCCGCTGCTGCCGCCGCTGCTGCCGCCGCCATCGCTCCTGCTCCCGCCGCCCCTGTCGCTGCTCCCCCCCCTTCTCCCAGAGGGGAGCCTTCGCCCAAACGGGTGAAGAGATCACTGCGGGAAGAAGAGTACTTGGGGGAGAAGATGAAGTCCGAGCCTGGTCGTTGGATCGCGGTTGGTGTTGACGAAGCGTGTGATCGTTGCCGGTGAGTCCACCTATTCGTACTACGCCTAAGTTACTCCTGCTAATTAGTAGACGTGAGATTATCACGTATAATCGTCCAAACTGGCCCTGCCTCAAGGCAGTCAGGCCACACAATAAGGCCCTCCGTTGTGCTTCATGCACGTCTGGCCCCTGCTCCTTCTGTCCCGTTTCCTCTGCCCGGGACATCCCGCCCCGTCCCTTCGACGCTTCTCCTCTCCCCCCTCCCCAGACTCCAGCGTCTGTCCCCCGTTCGCGGGGTACCGTCTTCGTCTCTCCGGTCGGTTCGCCGTACTTCGCCCGACCTCCGCCCGTCGCCTCCGTCGCCGTCGCCCTTCGCTCCTGTGGGCGGCCCATCACGTCTCCCGG
>NW_006711230.1:353232-401011 GCF_000271645.1 Tremella mesenterica DSM 1558
GCGAGTAGCTCCTTTTCCCCTACCGTATAGTTTAACTGCGCCGCCTGGAACGCTCCGGATTCGATGGCCACCGGATGCTCTTGTCCTAACTCGTTCACCTGCGAAATTATGAAACCCCAGCCGAAGAACGACGCATCTGTTTGTAGTAGTGTCTTCAATGAAGGGTCAAAGTGAGCCAATACTGGCGCCCTACACATCCTATCCTTCAATTCTTTAAAGGCTCTTTCCTGCTCTACTCCCCAAACAAACGGCACATCTTTCCTGGTGAGGTCATTGATCGGTTTAGCAATCTTGGAGAAGTTGGGGACAAAACGCCGATAATAACTGACAACTCCCATAAATCCCCTACTCTCTCGCAAGTTCTTAGGACGGGGAAAAGATACGACAGCATCGATGTAATCCGGGTTACTGGAAATTCCCCTCTGTGAAACCACGAACCCCAGGAAGACTACCGAATCTCTCTCAAACTCGCACTTACTAGCTTTAACGAACAAATTCGACCTCCGAAGCACTTCAAACACCTTCGCCGTAGTTCCCCTCAGTTCTTCCAACGTTTGACCGTAGATGAGTATATCATCTATGTAGACTACTACTCCCTTTCCCAGCAGCTCTCGAAAACTTTCATTCAAGAAGTGCTGAAACACAGCGGGAGCATTCCGTAGGCCATCTCGGACAACAAGAGACTCGAACATACCGTACTGTGTCCTGAACGCTGTCAGGTGTTCATGACCTTCCTTTACTCGTAGGAGTTGATAAGCCCCAATTAGGTCTAACTTGCTGAAGTACCTCGCTCTTCCCAGCTCTTCGGTTATCTGGCCGATCAGAGGCAGAGGATAGGCGTCGGGTATCGTTGCCTCGTTTAACTTTCGGTAGTCAATGACCATTCGCCATTGACCTTTCGCCTTCTTCGGTACCAAGAACATCGGTGATCCGTAGGGCGAATTACTGGGTCGAATTCTTCCGGCCGACATTTCGCGGTCTAGGATGTCTCTCAGCGCACTTCTCTGATCTTCTCCAAGCGAGTAGAGTGGAGCAACCTTCAGGTTCGCCCCCTCCTTAAGATCAAACTCCAAATCATAGCTCCTCGAGGGAGGTAATTCCTCACCTCCCTTCCTTGGGTTAAAGACATCAATGAACGAGTGGTATTGTTCAGGAACCACCTGATACAATTCCTCCTGTTCCTCCGGACTCAGTTCATCCTGATCATCTTTGTCTCGGAGATCTATCGCGTCCGTCGGAGTTGGCAGACCTATGGCCGCTAACTTCGCCGCACTTGGTGGGGTTGGGATGGGAAATTTCACCGAGTTGTCTCTTCCATCAAGGACAACCCCTTCCTTCCTCATCCAATCCCACCCTATCACAACATCTGCGTCGCAGAGCGTTGTTACATCGAGACGAACAGATCGCACTTCGGCGTCCTTCGTCAAACTAAATCCGACTTCGACAAACTCGGTGATAGGCCCCGCGACACTCACCGAGCCGTCGAACATGTGAACGGGTACGCTCACCTGATATTGTCTCCTTTCTGCGCCTATCTTCGTCGCCGCTCTAGGACTTATATATGAACAAGTAGCCCCGGTGTCCCAGAGCGTAGTTAGCTTCATTCCATTAATTAAAATGTCCGATTTAGGTTGATCTCTGGAAACGGAAGGGATGAGGAGATGATTATCGACATTGCATGAACAAGGGGTACTGAGTGGTGTATTTTTGTATTCACAATCCTCTGGCTCCATCAGTTGCGTCTCTTTTATAGGTTTGGGAATGGTGGCCGAGAGAATATGGCGGACCCGCCGAGCCTCGCCTACTGCGACAGGTCCTCTTCTTTTCCCTGGTTCTCTTCCAAATCTACTTCTCCTCCAACCGCATTCAAGTTCCTCCTTTGTCCAAGAGGTACTGCATTCCCTCCCGACCCTCCACCACGTTCTCCGAACTTCTCTCCCCATGGAGGCAACAGTCCAACCTTAACCTTAGCCTCCCTTACAGGACATTCCTTCAGCCAATGTCCTGTTTCACCACACTCCGTACACTTCCCCTCTTTCCTCCTTGTCTCCCTCAGATCGGAGCTTGGCCTAGGCCATTTTCGGCGAACTTCGTCGATGTTCGGCGGCGCACTCCTTACCACCGTGGACGTCATGGCCGCTTGGACACCAACCTGCGCCGAAGGTTGTCCTTTTTCCCATTTCTTCTCTTCTTTCTTCTCCGTCCTCTGACTTTCCACCACTGTCGTTGTCCTTATCCCTCCTTCCCTTTTCCTCTCTGCCTCCTTCTCCACTTGTCTCCTCCACAGGCGGTTGTCCAAGGGAATCACAAACTCCAATAGCTCTTTTACAGTCCCAAACGATCTACCGTGTCTTGCGATTTCATCTAGAAGGTGCGATTTTAGTCCTTTCTTGGCTCGGTCAACTAGGTTTCCATCATCAGACCACTTGAGAATCGCAACATGTCGCTGAAAGGCGGAGAAGTAGTCCGAAGCAGACCCGGTTTGCTTGAGGTCGTTAAGTTGTCGGGCCGCAGTTCCTTCTTCGTCTGGATCACCAAAGTTAGTCTTGAGGTACTTAACGAACTGATCGTGTGTCGTGAGGTACTCAGGAAGAGGTCTTTTGGATAGATCGGGCTGCACTGCAAGAAGAGGTGTTTCGCGTAGATGAGAGATCATGAAAAAGACTTTCTTAGTGTCGTCGGGGAAAAGATGAGAGTTCAATTCGAAGTGTACGTCGCACTCAGACAGAAAGGCGGTTAACTTGTTCCGATCTCCTCTCCATAGGTCTGGGTTAGGTAGCTTTATCCCTTTCCGTTGTTCGCCCACTACGCTTGGGGTCGCCGAAGTTTGCCGTCCCATGGCGTACCTCACCCCTTCTGATATCCCTTCTGCAATCCCGCCCACTGTATCCCTTTCTCTTCTCTGTTCCCATTCCTCCCTACGTCTTCTCTCCTCCATCATGTCTTTGTTCATATTCGCCACCATCTGCATCAAGGCCAACACCACCCCTTGTGTTCCTTCTTCTCCCAAGTTCGCCGTACTTCCAGTGTTTTCTCTTGGGCGTGGGGTTTGGTCTGATCCAAGTGGGGATCCCACAGGTGGAAGAGCATTAGACGGAGGAGAAGGAGGGTTAGAAAGCACCGGTGGAACGAACTCATCTCCTTGAATTGACCCCCCCACACTATCCTCAACTCCAAGGTCCTGCCCCATTGCTCTGCTAAGCTCCTCCAATGCTCTCCTCTCGTTCTCCTCCATCCTGTCTCCATCCCTACTCATGCCTCGTGTAATTCTTCTTTCTGGTTCCATATTATCTTCGTACTTCTCCGAGGTTCGCACGGGTCGTCGGTAAGAGCGATCCTTGATACTGTCACGGCCGTCGAACAACTACTTCTTAATAGACCGACGGTCGACGAACCTCGGCTAACTTCACGCTCTGAGTCGATGTCTCACCCAACCAGGAGGGCGCAGACGTCGAAAGGGGTGTAACTACGGCGTACTTCGGCGTAGTTACTCTAACTAGGGTTTTGATCTACTGATGGCGATGTATCTTGATTTATAGCTATCTCTATCTGTCTTTTACTACTGACAACAATCAAGGATCGCTGAAGAACTTCAGCGATCTTCTCAGCTAATATTATCTACTCCTCCTAGACGTTCATCCAACCCTCTCGCGCTTTGACGTACTTCAACGCACTTCGTCCAACTTCCCCGAGCCCTCGGCCATCCTCTTCCTCCTTCGACTAACTCCGCCTAACATCGCCGCACTTCTGCTCCCATTGTCCCTACTTAGCCTAACTCCGTCTAACTTCGCCGTACTTCTGCTCCCATTGTCCCTACTTAGACTAACTCCGCCTAACATCGCCGCACTTCTGCTCCCATTGTCCCTACCTAGCCTAACTCCGTCTAACTTCGCCGTACTTGGTCTCAGAAGTCCTGAGTTACGTGTAGAGTAAAGAGGTTAAGATGTGATGGGGGTTTTGATGGTCAAAGGAGGGTCATTGTTGGTGGAATAATCGAGGTGTCACGACGTAGTTCGTGACAGGCATGTGGGCATGAAGGTCGGGCCACTGGATATCGGCGGCCGAGAAGGTCACAAACGCATGTGGGGTACCAAGTTGTCGGATCATTGCAGCAAGGTTACGACTTTGGGCACCCCAGTAAGGGGGTGTGCCCGTCAAGGTGGCTGCTGAGCGGCGAACACGTGTTGCCAGCTCCTTTGCAGGATCAGCCACCATGGCAGCTATATCTGCAGCTGAAAGTGCCCGATCCTCATCGTTGCGGCTGACATAGAAGCCAGAGAGACGTTTGGCTCGCCAGCGCATGACACAATTGAACGCATAATACCTATCAGATTTCAGCAATATTCCAGTAGGAGAAGAGACTACTCACCGAAATCGAGGATGCTGTGCAAAACGTCCATCCTTGTACCTCAGAAGATGTCTGAAGTAGTCGGCATCTCGTACTTTGATAGACCGAGGTTGATTGAGGTCTGCTTGCCCAGTAGGAAAGAGGAAGGGGAATGCCCTTGTCAAGAACGGGTTACTGATATCATGCTCATTGACTGGTGTTGATTGTAGCATTGGACCAGTGAGGACAAGAGGCAATGCCATGGGAGCGTTTCCAGCGACTTCATTGAGAGCCTCACGCACATCCTCAATGACATTATCCACCTCACCAAGGTTGGGGATGACACCTTCAGTGATTGAATCCTCCTCAGGCAACTCTTCATCTGATGGTCCAGGGTGAGGGTTGACCGGGGTGTCCGGAGTATTGTCAACTACCACAGACCGCAGCTGATGGAGGACTGATCCGTTGATAGGGAGTTGGTTGAGAGCATCCCAGTCAATCTGTATGTTCCTGTAATCTGGATGGAATCGTTGGAGTGCATGCAGGTTTGCAAGTATACGGGAGCGTTTGACCTGGAATTCTGGGCGGCGGGAGAATTCCTCACTTGAGTCGTGTGGATGGGATTGATGGGTAGGTGGTTTGATGATCAAGATGTCTAGCTCCGTGACAGTGAGAGGGAGACGAGAGAGAAAGCGGCCACGATCGTGAACATAAAGACAGGTATGACCACCGTACTTTGTCTGACCACCTCCAACACGCCATGTTTGTAGTAGAACATGGTATGGTGATAGCAACATCTCCTCCACTTGGGAAGGAGTTTCCGGGACAACCATTCCTGCGTCCTGGCACAGTTCTTGAAGTGACTTGCCTGGGTCCATGTTATTCTCTGCAGTCCATTTTGCTGGATTTGCTCGGCAACGTGTGCGACGTCCTCCCTCCACCTGCATTCCAAACCATCTTTCTTTGCAGTATGTGCAGGTCTCCATTGTCTCTGCAGATAATTTCTCATGAAAAGTGTGAATGTGTTCAATTGCGGTGTCAGTAAGACAAACTGACTGAAGATTGTCAGGAGTGGAAGGGATTGGCAAGAATAGATTGTCGGCCTCCATTGGCATTGGTGACGAAGGAGGGGACAACTGACGACGGTGATATGCAGCCCTTGACGCCTCTCGACAAGTACTGCAGGTCTTGTAGGGAGCCAAATTGCTGTCCTCTTTGGAAAACTCCACCTTATCCTTCCATATTTTGCACTTTTGGCATCGAGTTTGTCCCTCATGTCGACTGATACGGGGTGGATGGGCAGCCGGAGGGGGACGTGGAGCTGCATCAGGAGGAGTTGTAGGTGTGACATACGGAAGACGGGGTGCACGTCTTGTACGGACAGGACGTCTCGGTTCAGTGAGGGGGAGTGGGTGAGCACGCAGTGGAGTTGGTGAGAGTGGCTCTGGTCGAGGACGTGGCATACCCCTGTGTGTGCCGGGAGTTATTTCGCCTGGGGAAATGGAAGTTGGATGAGGCCTTGACCGGTTGTTTGACTCAGGAATAGGTGTAGTTGGTCGCAACTCTGGATTGTTTTGTTCCATGCAGGATTGACACGTAGTGCGGAGGCGGTTGCGCATGTCCCGAAAGTGTGGTGTTGTGAATGTAAAGCCACAATTTGAACATTCAAGCTGAATATGGCGGTAGCGTGGTGTGGCAATTGATATTGGTTCTTTCTTTCGACAAAAGGAGCAGGTCCTGTAAAACTCGTTGCTCTGGTGACCGGTCGAAGCTTTTCGGAAGTGGTCATCATTGAGCTCCTTTGTCACGGCCGTCGAGCAACTTCTTCCTTATAGACCGACGGTCGACGAACCTCGGCTAACTTCACGCTTCTGAGTCGATGTCTCACCCAACCAGGAGGGCGCAGACGTCGAAAGGAGTGTAACTACGGCGTACTTCGGCGTAGTTACTCTAACTAAGGCTTTGTTCTATTGATGGCGATGTATCTCGATGTATAGCTATCTCTATTTGTCTTTTACTACTGACAACAATCAAGGATCGCTGAAGAACTTCAGCGATCTTCTCAGCTAATATTATCTACTCCTCCTAGACGTTCATCCAACCCTCTCGCGCTTTGACGTACTTCAACGTACTTCGTCCAACTTCCCCGAGCCCTCGGCCATCCTCTTCCTCCTTCGACTAACTCCGCCTAACATCGCCGCACTTCTGCTCCCATTGTCCCTACTTAGCCTAACTCCGCCTAGCATCGCCGCACTTCTGCTCCCATTGTCCCTACTTAGCCTAACTCCGTCTAACTTCGCCATACTTGGTGTCAGAAGTCCTGAGTTACGTGTAGAGTAAAGAGGTTAAGGCGTGATGGGGTTTTGATGGCCAAAGGAGGGTCATTGTTGGTGGAGTAATCGAGGTGTCACGACGTAGTTCGTGACATCCTTGTTTCGAGCATCACATCGGGTTCCCCTTGAGCAGTGCATGGGCTGTACTGTCAGCATTGCAAGTACTAAGTAGTGTTGAGAGTGCTTACATCTGGTAGGCAAAGAAGGTCGCCTTATGCCAGTGATGGTATTGGTTCTACATGTGTTAGTTACACATCAGCAGTAAAGGAGATTGACTTACCAAGAGTGAAAAAATGCTGAACATGCATGTATAGGACAGAGAGGTGGTTGATGACGCTGTGTATCAGGATTGTATGCATGTGGATGGGGATGTGGCAGAATGGGATGCATTGGGATGTGGCAGAATGAATGCATGAGGGTTGTGGCGGAATGGATGCTTACTGTGTTGCTATGAATGTGGCAGTAAATAGGCGTGTACCTTGAGGGTTCTCAGTTAGGTGTGGGGAGGGGACTTTGTGGCACTTTTTCGATAATTCCTTATCTGGCCCCCCCACTTAAGCATTCAGTTGGCCAGAGCTTCGCCTATGTTGAAAAGTAGAAGTATGAAAGGAAAATAGATGTGGCGGAAATTCAGCTTTTTATCAGTCGCGCGTTTTTCTGTTTTTGACCCCCCCACTTTCCGGTTTTTTCCAGGCACATCCGCAGAAATTCTCCCCGTAAGAGCTACGCTGACTACTCGAACTACTCGTACCGCGTACCTACTTCTTCACGATGAATGCCACGGTCCGGCTAGAGCGGATGCCGGTCTCTGCTTAGTTTACGTAAACAGCTGATTTGGCCGGCCGATCGAATGCTGATGACCGAGCAACGATCTCACTTTTCCCACCTTACATCGTACGTCGCACAGCATTTCACCTTATTCAACTTTTGGTCATGGTATCCATCTCATACCTCAGCATATGACATCCCTCCGCCCTACTCCCTCGTTATATTGACACATCGCTGAGTAACTTGATCCGCCATGTCGTCGTCATCAACCATCGTGTCGACCGGATCGACGACTACGTCGTCACCCTCCTCTTCAACCACTTCATCAAATAGAGGAGGGGGAGGCATGTCAGTCTCCTCTTTCTCTCATACTTTCACTACTGACTCCAAGGTCTTCTTCACTTTATCTATTCACATTCCTGATCACAATCGTAGTTCTTGGTCTTATCTCCGCTGCCCTCCTACTTCGGGCGTTTTACATCCGTCGAGCTTTTCATCGAAGAGTCGAAGAAGCTCTACAGAGAGGTGAAGCATTACCAGAAGAAGCTATGACCGCTCTTGGTATGACTCGACCAACCAAAAAGAAGAGAATAGGACCCACACCAAATCTTTGGGAGACCGAGCTGCTTCATCCCGATCCACACCCTTCTGACGAATGGGAATCTTTCACTGTCAGTTCACTCTGTATCCCCTATGAAGTGGTTTGGGATGGCAACTGACTGACAGCCACTCGGTATGGTTCGTTTTCCCCCAAATATCGAATCAACACCGCCCCCAGTCCAGACTCTACCTCCATTTCAACCTATAACTAGAAACTTCTTTCGGTCCGTCTTCCGACCCACAGCCCCTCTACCCCTTACAAGACGCACCGACCCTGTGCAACCTCTCGCGGAAGACCCGGAAGAAAGGAGCGGTCCCGCCTTCGAACTTCCAGAATATGGAGAGAAAGTCGTTCTAGGAGTCTTGATTTCCTTACCTAGTGAAAGTCAGGTCAATTGGACGAAAGAAACGGATGAGGATAACGTCGAGATACCTGAAGTCTGTTTAGGTGTCAGTATGGCTAGAATAAGCGAATGAAAGGATGTTTTGGTATGTACAGTATCTCTATGTTGTATCCCTGCATTGCCTTCACGACAGACTATCTAGTACGTCATCCTGTTTCGTAATGACCCGGATCTAACGGCCTTCCATAGGCTTCGCAAAGAGATAAGACCTTTGTAGAGATACGTAATCTTATGGACAGCAATTGGGTGCTTGGGAATTGACGCCTTCCAGATAAATGTTCGTCGATGAGGACTTTCATGTCGACAGGTATAATAGACGACAAGATATCCAATCTCTATTCAGGACTATATCCACGACTCTACTCACGACTACCTGGCACAGACCGACGGTGACAGACGAAACGACTTTCCACGACTGAATAATGTCGACCAGTTCTCCCATTCAATCAAGCAGGAGAGGCTGTAATACCATTGAACCGTTCCGCAACGGCACTGCTGCTACAAAGACGAGAAGAACATCAAAAACCTCACCCTCTGCACGCCCACCGAGCCATCCGAGTTATCACGTGAAAGAGCCCGGAACCCATGATTCATCATCGACGTCAAAGCGTCCTACAGTCCCCTCAGGGATGACTCGGGCGCCCTCGACAGGCTTTTTGGAACAGATGGGCACCGGTGGGCCTCAATCGTACGATCCTCTTGACCGTCAATTCCTCCCCTACTACAATCCGTTAGTCCCCCAAAACTCGTCCGGCCTTTCGGCGGCTCAGACCAGCCGACCGGGATACCCTTTCACCATGTCGACTGATTCTCATCCGGCCGATGGTTCGCCGCCATCCTCTATAAATGCACAAGCCTTGGCTGAGGACTTCGTGCTTATTCCAAAATCGTTACTTTCCTCGCCAATCCCCACCGCGCCTCTGAACAATTCATCAGGCTCCAGCGTTCATGTGCCCGACACCCAACCTCTTGAAATCGTGAGAGGCGTCCTCAGATTCATCAGCCGTGGAAGCTTTGGGGTTCGATGACGAAAGCACATTCCCCTCATTCCCACGACATCACCCTATCACATCGCATCTTTCCACCCCCCCATTCCCTCACGCGACCTCCCAACACTGCTCATAAATCATTCTCCTTTGTTCGAAGAAACGTCATGGTCGGAGTGACGCGTGGCGATGACGCTGAATGGGTGACAAGATGACGCCATGAGAAAACTCTCACGCATCATACATTTACACTCATGTTAGGAAATTTTGGGAGGGAAGGGGAGGGGAGGAGAGGTTTGAGTCAAAGTGATTTTGTGGAGCCATATTTAAACCTTTCTAGTAAATCATCTCACACTTTCCACTAGAAGATTCTCTGACGAAATCTAGATTTGTGACGTAGTTCAAGAAGACGTTTGGGAATACTATTTAAACCCCTTTTGTCAAGAAGCGAGATCTATCTTCCCGTCAAATACCCTTCGATTAGTAGATTCTCACAATGCAACCCTCGAGCCCAACTATCTCCCGGACCTCGTCTGTTAACAGCGGCATCAGTAAGTTTCAAGACCTCATCGGAAAGTCACCAAGCCGACCGATTCTGACTATCTCTCAAGCTTCCGGAAAGTCTGATTTACCGTCCTCGCCAGATGAGCTCTTGCAAAGGCTCTATCGGTTCGACTCCAATGGCCCACCGTTCCCGCCGTCAGACACTCTTTCTAGCCAGGGCGAGGCGTATCTGGACCACAGTATGATCACGTTCGAACGTGATTATGAATCCTATCTGAATCTTCCCAGCTCCAACGCACAAAACCACTCGACGTTTGAAAGATACGATTGCACCTTTTGTGGCTACCTCAGCGCAACACCGAAGTGCCCGAAGTGCCCGAGCACATCTGAATCCTAAATTTCGAAACGGGGTTTCATTTCAGCTTGAGGTCTTCATGAAAATGACTCTTTCAATGTCGAAATACCGGAAGAGTTCCAGAGTATCAAGCGTACATGTTCGTCTCGGTTAAGTGATCTAGAATGACCTGTGAAACTGGAAGGGAAGAGAAAGCGAGTGGAAATTGTTTAGTAGATGTGATAAGATAGATAGATTTTTATGATGCAGAGATGACCGGTTTATCCTGAGAGACGTACGATTACCCTGCATGCTGATGAAGGCTTGTGTTACTCTACAGTTGCACTTCATCATAACATTCCGTCGTAGATCGTAGAGGTAAATGTGAACGAGGAAGAAGTGAGGCTTCGCCACCTTCGGAGTTTACGAACGATCTCTATATTTCTTCTGCAAGCTACCCTAATGACCCTCCATCTACTTGTATATCACTACAATCTATCTCTTCATCAACCTGCAATGTACTCGTAGCCTCTCCGATTCTCCGACATGCAAGTTCATGAACAATATGACCTCATCCAAGCATTACGAGCCCGATCGACAGACTGACAACCACCATTCATTCATCAAAAAGCGGAAGTCTAAATCCTCTCTTGTTCACATCTCGAATCCTTTCACCATCGCGGAGTCAGTCGGAGGATGAATGATATTTCTCACGACTACGATACGAGATCACAATTGGGGAGATGCCCCGGGCAGAGGGATATAAGGAGTTTGAGTTTCTCTGTTGTGTCTTGACCCTTTGGTAAGTTTTTTAATATGACGGAGTCGGACTGTTTGACTGTATCACCTCCACGTCAGAATCGTCGTCGATCGAACGCTGTCAGTCTTGCTGGCTCTCGTGCGATTGATCCGAGCGTGCTCAACCGAAGTCCCGATGGCGATGGCGAGGGCGATGGAGATGGAGATGGAGATGGAGATGGAGATGGAGATGGAGATGGAGATGGAGATGGAGATGGAGATGGAGATGGAGATGGAGTCGGAGTTGGTGATGACGATGACGATGACGATGATGATTATGGTCTTGCACCCGAAGCTCCCAAACAACGTGATATTGAAGAAAAGCATTATAACAATCCCCGAGTGCTCACTCATGGTTTCGACATTCCTTCAGAGGCCGAGTCTGGATCGGCAGGTTCAGAAAGGACCTTTCGTGAAAGTGGAATAGCGGTCATCACTTCGATCGATCCATCCCTACTTGTGAGCGAGCAAGAACGATATACTCAAGAGTCGCAGACCGTTCCCCATTCATGGTGGTCACTTGAACAATTAGCTGCTCATCGAAACTCCTCCAGAAGACCGCGTAAAACTATCCGCAGTGGTGCGAAAGAGATTGACCGTTCCCTGGTTATGGAGAACTCCCCGATCTTATCATATGGAGGTTTGATAGAGAGTTCATGTCTACTTCATCAACATCGAGTCGCTAGCTTCGAACCTCCTACACAATGGCTTTGTCAACATGATGGATCTTCGACCGAGCCGATATATCTGTCAAATCGATTCGAAGAGAAAGTTGACTCAACAACAGCTGTGACATCATCAGTCCCAACGGTGAAGTTGACACCGTATAAACCCCAGAAACCTCCTCCTCCGCCAGGAAGATACCCACTCAGATGTTATCCCGACCCTGGAACCGATTCTCCCGTGAGAGCGCGATGGGAGGACGGCACTTATCAGCTCACGGAGGACGATGAAGATGATGCGTACAACATGTCGAGTGACGAGGAGGAGTAATGCATGGAGTGAGGATGTCGAAGGGAGAACGGTTTGTCACATAGTCATTTTCAAACCAAGTTTAATGAGGACACGAATCGCACAGACTTGATTCTCCAGCCTGGGGCGACCATCAATGAATTACATCTTACCTACAATCTGCAGAGGGTCGAACGGTAGTGGATGAGTATCGTCAGTGGTTGGGATGTTGGAGGAGGGAGGAGGAACGTGTAGAGTTGTGAGAAAAGAGTAAGTGATGCATATCTTCTTAATCTCCGCTCAGAGCGGACTTTCACCTTCGAAACCTGCCAAATACATTACGACTATCTAACAACGTTCTTTCCGTCTTCTTCGGCCAACTCGACCTATGTTCTGATAAATCACCTCCACAAACATCTTTCAATATAGAAGATACTAAACTTCTATTCCTCGTCTTCTCAAACAACTTCCAAATTCTTCTCGTAGCCTCCACCTCGACAAACCCCTTTATCTCTCACGTTCTCATCCACCGCCGGGGACCCGGGCGGATCATCTATCAACCACGTTCTTACGAAATACGACTCTCTCCCCTTCCCTTCCGTTGTTCGAAGCGGTCTAGACCCATCCAAGCTTATCGAACGAGATACGGGGGCACTGCTTATCCATTGTATCTAGCTCTTTTCACGGTGGTGCGGGCTGAATCGGGGATTCGGGATGGTTCTCAGAGTTTATCAAGAATGTGGGAGGGAAGGATAGACTGGGCAAAGGATATAAGGTGGGACAGAGTCGAGTAAGTCCCTGACCCATCACTCATTTCAGAAACACCACGATCATGGCTGCCTCTACAACAGTTACAAGCAAATGCGGAGAGGTGGAAGATGGGCTGACCGCATTCAGTCATGAAATGGAATCGAAGCAGACCGCTCCTCCTCCGGTACGACATGAATCTGATCCTGACCCAACACCGGTCGCCATGACGTTCTCTGTTGGCGACATTCTCGCAAGTTCCGAAAAGGACGGTTCTCAACCGAACACAGACCCAAGCAGCTTTTGCGCAAGCAGTTCTGTCGGACTTATGACTAATTTTTCAACTGATGATGAAAGTGATGCAGATGAACCGCGTTCGCCCTGGACGACGGCGTACGATATAAGAAAGGGCGGAACCTTAACGGTGACAAATCCAGACCCGGACGCACCGCGATTTGACAGTGCAAGTGAGGCCACGGCGTAATGTTATAGGCCCGACTAGCCCTCGGCCAGGCTGAACGGAGCAAGACTATAATGATGACTTTCAGGTTAGATGCATTTTCAAATATGATGACGCACAAGATTCACTTTTGAAGTGAACGATGTTAAACAGGACACGGCGGATTTTTGTGACTTCCACCAAATCAAGTTCGAGCTTTGTATGTTTCGTGGTGTGTTTGTGAATACATTATGTTGCATGGACTGACTTAAGGTGCTTCTTGTTTGTCTGCGGATTACGCAGCAACATGTCTGGAGTAGATTGAGACCACATGACTTCGTCAAGCCATTGTACTGCATATCATGATAATCATGCCAAATGTCGAAATCCAAGACATCCATGTTCATACATCGTCATTGCTCGTCTCTTCCGTCTCTACCCTTCTGCCTCTCTTTCTCACGAAGTGGATGACCTCTGACCGACTCCGTCTACCCAGTCTGATCTATGACCCACTCTTGTACTAAACGGGAGACACGTCGTATCGGCTGTCGTACATTGAACCGCATATTCTATCCGGAAGCTTTCCAGGATGGTCGTGAGAATCTCATGAGAATAGGAAAGAACAAGATGTCATGTTGATCGTAGTGGTGATGTCTCCGGGTCGAGTTGACTAAGAAGGAAGCTCAATTGTTGTACGTCTTCTGTGAATGGTGCGGAATTGCTTGAAGTCATTCTAGGACCACCGCCTTGTGGAGGTGAAAGGGAAGATTTGTTGAGATCTTCCATTGCTAGCCAACTGGTTGTTAGAGACATCCTTATCCTCATCGCGAGCCTGTCCAACCGCAATGTTTCACATGGCAAGAAGAGATATCACGCCTGACTTGACTCTCTCAGTCACGATTTGATTCTCTCAGTTACGATTGAAGGAGCGGTGGAGGTGAAGCGAAAAGTTTGATGAATACTGATTACATAGGTTCGATGGGCGGAAAATATTGATTGACTCACTGATCCAATTGACTCCTCAATGACTTTGCCTTCAACCTAAAATGACTATACATAGCTTGTTCAAAAGGAAAAGGTTTCCCATCCTTATCCTTTATCCCTTCTCCACCTTGTAAATCCTGTACTCTTTCATATAAAAACTCTTTTTCATCTCTTTCATCTTCCAATTGCTGTCTCAATCCATCAATCTCCTTCTCCAATGTCTTCAATCTTTTTGACGCTCCTGCATCCATCGGACTGGGATAAGCTCCCACAGAGAAAGAGGTATTGGTTCTTCTTGATGGTGTTAATGGTGTAGCGTCCAATTTCCTCAATTGATCTGACATGTCTTTACCTAAAGCATCATGAGATTGTTGTAGACCGCGTAAGAGATCCGCTCGATTACCCAGATGAGCATTTTCATTTGTCGACATTCTAGATTGGGATCGTATTGAGGAGAGTTCAGAGAGGAGTTGAGAATTTTCCGCTAATGAAGATTTATAGGCTTCTTCAAGTCTAGCAATCTCTTCTTGTTGTCTTTGTATTTTCAAATCTGAAGATGTAGAAGGACGAGAAGGGGAAAGGGTATTGGAAGATAATGACATTTGTCTTCGTTGATCCTGAAGATCCTTTTCCAAAGAAGCAACACGAGCCTCTGCTATCTGTTTAGCGCGATTTGCTTCTTCAAGTAACATGGATTCATCTTTCTCCGCAGCTGTAAGACTTGCTCTGGCAGATCGAGCTTCCCTACTCCGAGCACTTCTAGCTTTCTCTAGTTGACGAGTCGTATCTTCCAAATCGGCAATAAGTCGATTTCGATGAACTTCCAAACTCTTGAGAACAGTATTCAATCTTGAATTCTCTTTGATCTGTTCGGCTAATTGATTGTCGGTGAACTTCTTTGCCTGTTCCAATACATGGTAATGTTCAACAACAGTCTTGTTCTCACGACTGCGCAAGAGGGCAATTTCCGCATCTCGAGCTTTGATATCCCCCGCAGCTTTGGCCAGATCGCGTTCGGCTTGCATGGCAACATTACGATGTTCGGCCAACTCGACTTGACTGTCATATATTTGCTGCTCGAGATGTTGTCTTTTAGACAATTCCTCCGCATGAAGCCGAGAGACCATCTCAAGCCGTTTCGCCCAATCGGATTTCTCGTTTTCAATCGCCAGTACGGCATCTTCGAGGTCGTCATAGTCCGTCTTCGCTTTAGATAGCTTCTTCTCCATATCCTGACCATCAGCGACTGAGACCATCATATAATGGGCCACTCACCTCCTTGGCATTCGACACGGTTTGAAGCTTGTTCTCAGTCACTTGTAATCGATCACGCACAGCAACCACTTCCGCCTCGACTTGCCTCTTCACGGCGTCCGCCTGCGCGCTCGAAGCCGAAGCAGTCACTAACGCAGCCTCTTTTTCCTTCAACAAGCTTTGAGCAGCCTTGAGATCCTTCAATGCAGTAGTGTGACTCGTTCTCAAACTCTCGACGTCAACTTTGAGCTTGTTGGCCAGTTGTGCCGAACTGTCTCTCTGATGATCCAGGGCCTGTTGCAGCTGACCGACTTGGTCTCTCAGCCTGCCCATCTCGGCCTCTCTGCTCCTATCAGCTTCTTGTCGCTTGACATCTTCGCTGGATTTGGCCGCCATAACCTTCCTGAGGTCGTCTAGCTCTTTCTCGAGCCTTTGCCGGACAGACGCATCCGATTGGCGCTCTTTGTCTTTTGCTTGAAGCTCGGCGGTCAGGGCATCGATCTTAACTGTGAGAGCAGAACGAGATTGGTCGGCCTTTTCTTGCGCTTTTTGCGTGGCAGCTCGTTGGTTCTCGAGTTCCCCTATTTGTCGTTGTTTGGCTGCTAACGTTTTCTCCTGCTGTTTGACCAGCTGCGCTAAATCGTCGTGCTTCGTCTTGAGATGCAGCAGGTCATCTTTCAGAGCCGCTACCTGGGTGTTCCCCGATTCTCTGTGTCATTAGCTCTGAGCTCTCGTCGTGGAAGTGATCACCTCACAGTTTGTTTTTCTCCAGTTGCAACCGTTTCTCCAATTCGAGAATACTCATATCTGCCCTCTCCTTAGTTCGTCTCGATGTCTCCTCTTTCTTCTCCACCTCCCTCTTCAGCTCATCGACCGTCTGTTCCAATGCAACTCTATCCTTTTCGACCTTTGCCAGTCCTTGTGATCTGTCTTTGGTCTCGCGAAGAAGCTCCGCTTCTCTCTGACGCCAAGCCGACCCTTCTTTCTCCAATAAAGATGCTTGTTCGACCAACTGATCAAAGTCCAGTTGCATCTGTGCCACTTGCCTCTTGGCCTTTTCTGCTTCTCTCAGTGCCGCCTCT
The DNA here is from genome assembly GCF_000271645.1 of Tremella mesenterica DSM 1558. NCBI lineage: Eukaryota > Fungi > Basidiomycota > Tremellomycetes > Tremellales > Tremellaceae > Tremella > Tremella mesenterica. The sequence goes on from NW_006711230.1 coordinate 369,744, forward strand.
CGATCCCCATCCAAGATATCGATATCATTTTCCAACTCCGAAATCTTCTCCAATAGTTCAGCTTCTCTTTGCTTACTTCGCTCCAACATGCGATCCTTATCCCTTGCCAATTGGCGCTCTGCCTCGAGATCCACCTCGATCTTTTGCTTCTCTGCGATCATAGCTACTCGTAGATCTTCTAATCGACGCTTCTCCGCTTCGTCACGCTCTGCACGCTCCTTGGCCATAGTCAATTCAGCTTGCTTTCGCACGAGCTCGTCGTCTGTCCGGGTAGCAGATAACAGAGGCCGTACTTTGACGTACAAACTCCACCAAGGCCAATCTCGCAATTGGATATATATCCTCGCGTTACGTTGTATAGTCTGGACAGCCTGACTGCGATTCAAAAGCTTTTTGAACTTACGTCTGGCAATACTCATCCGAGCTGCCCCTTGGAATCTTTTGAACAGATCTGTGAGAAGATTGTCGCGTCGCTCCTCCAACTCTGCCAGAACGCCAGCTTTGAAGAAAATCTTAGTCGCACCGATCTTGTATACCTGCTCGTCCAGCTCCAAAGCTTTGGCAATCTTCTCAGCGGCTTTTCGTCCGTCGATATAGCCTTTGGGTATTATACCAGGTGTCAAAACCTCGTATCTTTGTCGGAACTCTGCGAAAGAGTGTCGGTTAGGATATCCGAGTCGGGCTATCCGAATACCTTCCAAGACACCATTACATCGAAGTTGATCCATGACGAGGTTCATTTCCACTTTCCCCGGTTTCTTCTCAGTGTTCGGAACAATACAACGGACAAAGTGTGGTTGAGTTGCAGACAATTGTTGCATGAGTTGACCCAACTGTTCTTTATGTCGTTGCCCGACAGTTCTAAAGGCACCTCGTTTGACTTTTTTGTGAACACCCGTCGTGGCTGCCTCCTCGGCGTAATCAGCGAAGAGATTGGCAATACTAGGAATTTCCGACTGAGCGAGGAGACGAGCGACAGCATCATTGATAGGGTCTTTGTTCTTCTCCAACCAACCGGAAGTTCGGTATTCCACGTCGCCCGCATAGTGTCGGACAGTAAAACCCGCTCCAAAGCGAGTGGACCTGAATTTGGACGAACCGGGATGTCTAGGGCTAGACCCTTTGCGCGGCTCCCACATTGAAGTGACTTTCTCAGTGAAGGTGACGTCGGTCGCTCGGGGCATGATGCACTCTTCATCGAGACAAGATAAGATACCGATAGGTTGAGAAGATTCGATGAGCTCTATGGTGGGTTGAAGATCGAGGCCAAAGTTGACGTAATTCCATTCGATACCTTCTCGCGCATACTCTTCTTGCTCGAGAGTGAACATGTGGAAGTTAAAAAATTGTTGCTTATCTGTAAGCACACTGTCCGAGACTTGGCTGATATATCAACTGACCAGCTTTTCGTTCGTGAAGTTGATGAGCAATTGCTCGTAGCTATTCTCCTCTGCCCGTCAGCGCGATACAGGTCGGGAAAATGGGCCCACCGAAGATCTCGAACCCAGCAATATCCAACACCCCGATGGAAAGCGATTTGGCACTAGGTCGGTCGAGCGCCTTGTTGATCCTCTCCACCATCCACCCAAAGGTCTTCTCGTACATATACTTGCATAATGCAGAGAGCTCGTCTTCGGCTTGCTTCTTCGTCCGGCTTTGAGTGACCCATTCTCTCCCCGCCAGTACCTTTGGGGACAGGACAGCCTTTGAGAACTCCTTGACCGGGATACCTAAGAGGTGACAAACCTTGTCCGCCAAAGGTTGATGCTCGGAGGGAAGAAGCGCTTGATTGGAAGATGAGCCTGTGAGGATGATATTGCCGATGTGAAGGATCACCGCAGGGATCCGAAACAGTTCAAGACGTTCCTCCTCGGAAAATCCCACTACCGAAAGAGCCTCGATCAGAAGTCGCCATTCTGTCAGATCGTCCACTCCATCAATTTCAAGTCGAGATCTTTTCAGAAATTCGTACTTGTTGGCATTGCTGTCCAGCAGAAGTCGTTCTGATCAGGTCAGTCTAAGCCACTGAGCCTGACTGTAAATGACTCACGACTCAGTCCGGCCTCCTTGGCGCCCCGCAGCAATTGATAGAAAACATGGAAACATCTTTCGCCCTCAGCTCGAGCGGTTACTCTACTTTTTTCGAGTAGGTACCAATCGATGTTTGCGCCAGCAATGGCTCCGCTGGGTGAGAAGAAAATCCGGATGAACTTGCCGAATCGACTAGAGTTGTTATTACGCATGGTCTGGGCATTTCCGAAGGCTTCCAAGATGGGATTGGCTTGTAAGATCTGTCTTTCGAGCAGACCCAGTGGTTGCTGATTTGGTGTTTGGGCCAGACCATACAAATCAATCTCGTCTGCTTCTTTGCCCTTGTAGCTTGAGGACCGAGGTAGACCCGAGAGCGGCGCTGTGGAAATTGACTTTGATCGGGACAAGGAGGACGAGGAATCAGAGGAGGAGATCGTGGACGAAGCGATGGCTGCGAGGTATTGGATAACCTTCTTGGTATTCTCAGTCTTTCCTGCGCCCGATTCTCCTCTATATGCAGTGAGCTTCTCTCGTCAGAGATGAGGATGATGCGTACGTTATGAGAATACTCTGAGATTCCCTTTCTTCGCCTATCTGCTGCCACGCTCTTTCCGCAACAGCAAAGATGTGTGGAGAGTTCTCCTCTCTTCTTCTGGACCGATACTGTGCGATGATCCTTGGAGTGTATATGGGTAAAGAGCGGTAAGGGTTGAGTGAAATCAAGAAAAGACTATGTTTGTTCAGCACTATCGTCCATACGCTGTCCCATTAGGCTCACCCTGAGTAAGTCTGTCTAGTCAGCAACTACTGTCGGAGAGATAAACAGCTCACGTAGATGGTCCCTGCTCCGTAACGGAGTTTGAGAATGTTGATGACGCTCGCTTCATTGAGATGCGTCAAGTCTGCGATGTCTTCCACGCCATCGAATTGCGGAGGGTTCATAGGCGACAAAGACCACAGAGGTACATTTCTCATCTCCCCTGTACTAGCGATGACCACTTGGGCTGTTGCGTCGGGACTACCCTCATCTCCAGATTGAGACTTGATCCAACCTGGTAAGAACCCCTCAACTGGGTCGGGAACCCACATCCGCCTGCTTTGAGCATCCGGAGGTGCGTCATGTAGGTAGGGAGAAGGCGAATTTACACGACGAGTGAGTGAGATAAGTCGTTCCATGAGAATGTCAGATAGAGAAGAGGGATAGGTGATGTGAAGAATGTAGTTGAACAGTGATCAGCCATCGACCGGGAATGGAGGAAAGAGCAAAGGACCCACCTCTTGTCGTTGAACTCTGCCTGGGCGGCTGCATTGGCGGCATCATCTTTGTCACGGTTGGACCTCCGGAAGAGGGCGCCAGGGTCCATGATAAGTTGGACCACCTAACCAGGTAGACTGGTGAGCAGGAGGGAGTCACACTTTCCCAAAGGATGTCAAGGGAGCTGATGATCTTTGTCCTGGTTGAACGATTGATCAGTGAAGAAGAAGGGCAGAAAGCATACAAACCAGCTGCAGTGGGAGTGTTACGGTGGCACAGTGGCTAAGGGAAGATATACGGTGAGATGGGACAACAAACCTAGGGAGGATGTATGATGGGAGGAGAAGGGAGGGAGGAGGAATGACGTTGAGAGCACGGACCGCCACCGAGACGCGCGTAGGGATAATCCCGACGGAACTCGAATTAATCCCGACGAAATTTTGGCACTTTCTCCCAAAATACGTCACTCAACCCGAGGATCCCTCCACTACTGACCCAAATACCTACGGAATGTCCCCAAATCCCCCCTGTATTGAATATGCATCCTACCGTGGCTTCCTGCATATCTATGTGTTGCCACACGTATTCTGAAGCCATTCATGCAGGCAGAACCTCCGAATTCGGAATCCTTGGCTCGCTGGAGCCATTTGGAGTTCAAATTCGGAAACGCCCCCGAAAGGATGTCTCCTTCAACCCTAGGCACTGTTTGGCGGTGATTGGGCAATCATTTTTCTCCTCTTCTTATTTCAATCATCTTCTTTCCATTGATTTAAACATAATAGTAACTTACTCAATTAAGCTCACAAGCTTTATGTCTCAGAATAATCAAGCTGATCAACTCATTCTTAACGCTTTAAAGAGAAAGTCGCCTTTTCGTGGTCGACCTCCGAAAGTTTATGCTCCTAGTGCACAAACACCATCAACATGTCAGTTTCTTCCCCGAAACTTGTATTACTCCTTACTAACTATGTAGCCGGTCCTTCCCAACGTACTGAGTCTTCTTCTATCTACAAGGCAGCTTCGGAAATCCAGTCAGTTTCGGTTTCGGTGCCCTGTAAGACAGTCCCTTTTCCTTTTGGTTCATTGAAGCTTATGCTCAGTAAATAATTCAGAGCAGTTTCCCGGACCGTCGCAGCTAAGCCCACAGAGTGTTCTTCCCCAATCTTCCAATCACAAGATGCCTCTGTCCACGGCTGATCCCAGTGGGTACTTTCGGACCCCCCCTATGTATCAACTGACAGGAGAGTTGCCCCAGGAAATACTCCTGTATCCTCCAACGGTATTGGTATTGTGACACCCGACTCGGCACCCTGGACAGAGCTTGTCATGGCCTCCCCCTCAGCTTCATTGTCTCCTGCTGTTCCGAAATGGTCTCCCTCTCAACCTCTGAATCCTATTTCGGTGGAAGATGAGATCATGACTGCCAGGCAAGAGGCGGCCGGGCGCTTCCGAATTGTCAATATCTCTTCCGAATCATACTCCGTACCACGTCCTGAGGCTCAAGTCTTGGAGCTGAAAGCTCCTCGCACCGACGCCAGTCTTGGGGTCAACATACGTGCTTTGGAAACCTTCTGTCGATTACCGAATCCTGACCTGGTGGATGATGATCGCTATGAACAGTTTGAGGTGGCGTTTCATCATATTCCGAAAGCCTTTGACGCGTTGGTCAGTGTTCTGCTGTTTCGGAAGTGTAACTCTGTTGATATATTAGCGTCAGGACTACCTCATCGAGACCCAGCATATATCCAAATGTGTTCAAGTGGAATGGTTGGATCCCCCTGGTTTATTGCCCGCCGACATCAGGGGAAGACATGGCCTCTTCTTTGTCTCTGACAGTGCTGTCGCGTCATACCCGAATCGGACAGTGTTTCGGTCGATCTTCCGATGCAGTGGCAACTGTACCCAGATCCAGCCAACTTTGGACAGTGTCCACCACCATGTTGAGCCGAAAGCAAAGGATGAAACACACACAACAGCCGAAGCTCACCCTCCAACTGCTGCCAGCGCACGATATTCCTCAAGAGCACGTTTAAAGTGTGATCTTTTTCTTGAGGTGGGTCACCTAAGGATGATTCATCTTCACTAAGCTGATTTTCTTAGATACGAATGACTCCCAGCAATATCCGAAAAGGGGTCTGTTGTCTGATCCGCCCGAAAGCTGCATATCACGGTCAACCGAACCCGTTGACATTACTTCGGATTTCGCCACATCTCCGAAACCTACTCCACGATGCTGCAACTCTGGTGGGAACGACTGAGTCACGTCTTCGGCTTCGGTGGTACAATTCCTTCTGCAAGATTCACCCCTATGTCCTATGGGTCAAGGCAAATTATCCCGAGCGTCTTCCTACCACCACTGACTTCCAAACTGCCATCCGAACGGCTCTGCGGCAGGAAAGGCTGGATCGGCTACCACTGGCGGCGATAAGTATCTTACATGCGGCCAATCCAAGCTCTTTCCTGCAGTATGTAGCCAGCTTTTCCTTGTCATCATGAGCTGACTGTCAGTTGCGAATATCCTGAAGGCCTGGTACTCGGTGGCACTCAGCCATTCCCAGCTGACTCTTCGTTCATTGCAATCATCAGTCCGAAACATGCATTGCAATCAGCAATTCGGCATGCCACAGATCGGGGCCTCTTTCTGGATTCGTCTTGGAGAAATAAGAATGCCATACGCTGTCCTGTGACCCTGCTAGCAACGGTGAATGAATATGGTCATATGGTCCCTGGTGAGTTCTGTGGTTTGAAGCGTTTCGGGTGGTTTTGGAGCTGACAATGCTCCAGTAGCTGTCATGGTCTCGAATCACGCCAACACCGATTCCTACACCGAATTCTTGAGCGTTATCCGAAAGGCTATCAAGAAAGAAGCGAAAGCATTACTCAAGGGCAAATCATCAGTGGTCTCCGAATATGAGAATGAAGAGCAAATCCTCATCAACGCCGAATACATTCACGAGGAGGATTTCCTTCCACTACATTTCATGATTGATTGTGATGACGCTGAACGAAAGGCCATTGAGGAGGTCTTCCCGGGAACTCCAATTCGGTTATGCCAATTTCATTTCATGCACGCCGCCCGATCTCGAGCACTTCGGCTATTTGGGAGTGATCTGGTGGGTACCGAAAAGGCCTTTGCCTTCCTCGTGGCACTTCGGAGGTGCCAACGATGTTCCGAAGAGGAGTCTTGGTCAGAAGCTTTTGCTCGACTAGAAGCCGATGTTGCGGCAATCAGCAATAACGATCCCGAAATTTGGGACAAAATCAGAACCTGGCTCCTGTCTGAATGGTTCAGCGACAGATGGAGGGGATACCTTGTCGACTATGGTCTGCCACCTCATCACACCCGAGATGGTACTCTCTCAACAAACAACTTTGTCGAAGCGGCATTTCGGACCTTTGACAGAGTATTCCTTGAATCTCGAGCCAACAAACGTATAGACAAACTCCTCACAATCATCATCGACGTTCACTTTCCCATGTATCTCCATTCACCACCAACATCTGCCCGCTGTGACCCCACAGTTCTGTCACACATACTTCAAGGACTGGAGCTTTGGGAGCAAGGGGCGGTTAGGGAATGTTTCGGAGACGAGATGCCTATGTCATTGAGAGGTCAACTAGATCATACATATTGTGTGACATCATCCGAATCGAGCAAAACAACACCGGACTCACATTACTGTGGGATCAAAGACAAAACTCGTGAACGATGCTCCTGCAGATACTTTACCGAAACAGGCAAAAGGTGCTCGGGTCTCTGGGCATTGTACTGCTTTCACACTTGTGGCTCCTCCGAAAAGTATTCTGATGGTGTCACGGCAAACGAACTGCGACTGCAGACTCGAGCTATACAGCTACAACGACGGTTAGGAGAGATATCTTATCCATTGGATCAAGAAGACCTTGTTGCCTATTGGGGACATGACCCTTCGGAGCCTGTGTGGCATGATTGGTCCTCCGAGCAGCCTCCGAAACAGGGCAAGCTCATCAGCATCGATAGTGCCAACCTTGATTTTGTCGAGCCCGATTCCCCCATTACCCGCCGAAACCGATTCCTCAACCATGCTGACGACCATCCCTCAACCACTGCCACCTTACCGGTTTCAAGACCAGAGGCTGATAAGGGTGGCCGTCCAGCAGCTCACCGCCCTCTGCATCCTTATCGCCAAAAGACAGCCCCCACAAAAGCTGGCATTCCTCGGGACGCACTACCACCACGAGATCGACCTGTTGGAGCAAAGAATTATCTTCAATCCTGTTTTGCTCTGTCGTTGTTCCATATTGTCTTCCGAATCCCAGCCTTCGTGTCCGCATTCAACGATGCTAATGACGCTCTCAGGCCTCACGCACCTTCTTTGATTGTGTTACTAGGTGACTTTCTTAAAGCCATTTCGGTAACTAGACGGCTGGTGGATTTGAAGGACATTGTACCGATCCTCCGAAGTGAGTTCCCTTCCTCCATCATTGCTGCCAATCAGCATGTTCATTTGCTGACATGCAGGTGAGAACTTGATAGATGAAGAATCTCAGCATGATCCGTGTGAACTGTTTCTCAGAATGACAAGCAAATTCAATCAGATCATTGAACAGAACCCGATTCGGAACACATTCGAATTCAGAGTAACCTGGGAATATGTCTTTCAGCCCTGTTCCCATGCAGTCCCTGTCAGGCAAGAGACATCCTCACTGGAGAAGCAAATGACCGTTCTCCAAATCTATCCCCATGGCTCATCACTTAACCTCATCCAGCTCATGAACCTTTCATTGTGGCGTTCATGCAGTCCCCAACATTGCTTTTCGGTACCATGTGATGGACGAATGGCTGTCACTCGAGCACGAGCCAAGATGTCCTTGGAATCCAACAACCTGCCCCGCATGTTACTCCTCAACATTGTCTGGGATCTCCGAAACCCCTCTGCATACCAAGTGATCCACCCTTTTGACATTCCCGAAACTATCAACCCAGCGCAGGTTTCGGCCGTACCTCCTGCTATACTCCCGAGCAATCTTCCAATGTACAGATTGAAGGGAATGCTCTGCCGAAAGGGGGACACCGTGCAGGTGACCAGTGGACACTATGTGGCTTTGCTAAAGCACGATGATGTGCTGTGGGAGATTGACGACGAAAAAACCTCTCGTATGTTTCTGAACCGGGACGCTTTCAGTGGTACACGATTCCCGGTCTTGCTGTTCTATACACTGGAAGATGAAGTCAAGCCATCAGCAAGTCAACCCATTGCCAAAAAGAGACGACTGAATAAGCCAAGTGGGAAAGCAATGTCAAAATCGGCTTCGAATCCTGAAATACCAAAAGCTGAAGGCCCCACAATGGAAGCACCAAATGCCCAGGCTCCAGTTTCGGACGCCATACCAGCTAATTCTTCAAATTCGGAGCTGCCAACAGCCACAGCTCCAACTTCGGCCCCGCCAACGCTCGAACCTCCGAATTCGGGAGATCCGAAGGTTCCTCCACCAAACCCAACGGAACAAGAACCTGCCCCAGTTGATGTCCAGTCCACAAGCTTGGCGCCCACCAGTACCCCTACAGACCCCACCGCTTCTCAGCCCAATGTTCTTCCCACAGTTTCTCAGGGTACCATCCCTCCGAAGCCTACACATATTTCTCCACCTGGTGATGAACCTCCCGAAACCGGGCCTTCCTCGAGCAACATGCTGTGCCAAACCAACACACTCCAGGGTGAATCGGCTCCCCCCGATCAAGCTATCAGTCTCAATCCCACTGTAGCTTCTCAAGACATTACAGCAGAACCAGATTCCTCATCATCATCCATGGACATCGATCCTCCAAGTGTCTTTCCCACTGTTGAACGCTCCCCCTCACCCGAGGTTCCCCAGTACTGTCAACTAGAAAAGGCTCAGTCAGTCATCGCCGAAAGACTAGCACAAGTTCAGTGGCGTTCGGGAGAATCCTTTCAACCTCTCATCTCCGTCAGCACATTTCAAGATGTTGATAGCCTTTCGGACGATCTCCTTGAGGACCTGTGCGACCAGATGGAAGCTATGTTTCATGACATGGCCGAAGATGAGCATAAGGGCTTGAAGCTGCAGGGTGTAGACTCCACCTTTGGGTCAAAAACGTTGCGTAAGTTCTACGGAAGGAATGAGTGGTACACCAATTTCGGAATCGATGATATCTTGCTTTCGGTGTCAGCTTTCATCCGAAATTGTGTGAATCTTGGGATTGGAATGTCTGACCCCATACCAAACTCGTTTGTTTACCGAACACTAGCGGCTGGTGACAGCTGGAACCCATACATACCTGGAAGTACGCCATGGCCTTCTCTCGGCAAGGATGGGCAATGGAGGAAAGAGAACACAGTTGGGGTTCTGATGTCGAGGTCCCATTTTGAGACACTGGTAATCTTTGGGCCACAGAAGCTGGTGTTGATGTATGATGGGGCCGGGGGGACGTATGATTCGGCGAAACAGAAGAAGGTAAGTTGGTCATTCAAAATCACTTCAATGAGGTGCAGCGTCACTGATCAATAGCAATGGTCACGCCTGCTAGAACGCCGTTTGTCCTGGGAAGTCAGAAAAGGCATAGCAACAGAGGCTGAAGCTATGGGTTGGTTGATTGCTCCAAATTCTCAGGTGAGTACAGTGCTACTCCCAAGCTCAATAATGACGTCCAGGCTACCAGGGATAGCCTGGACTGGGTTACACAAGTGGACTCTCACAGCTGTGGTCCTCTAGCATGTGCCTCTGCATGTCTTCTTCTCCAGGGAATCAGACCGACTGCTTCTGTGCTTGGGGTGAAATCATCAACTCTGGCTAGAGGTGAGAGTAGAAAACTACGAACAAGTGTGCTTCAACTGGTGCTTGCAATGGCTGCACGGGATCCAGCAAATGAGTCTATATTCAGTCCGAAAGTGAAAAAATTGATGGACAAGTCTGTACCTTCCATGACTTACTACATAGATCGCCTGTAGAGAGGTATCACAGCTGGTTGTGCATGAATATAATGACTAATATACCTCTGGATGCAAAAATACACTTGGTTTGATGCAGATTGGGGCTTGATTATCTTTCCCAAGTGAGTCCGAAGGCACTCCCGAAACTCCGAAAAATACTCCGAATCTCTCGCTCACTGACACAAGAAACAGTGAAGTATCTCTTGCAGGGATGTATGCAACATGAGCCAGGCTGGAAGAGTTCAGACATGGAATGCATTACACAGGCTAGTTCACACACAGATGAGACATTTGGACCCCAAACATAGAAAGACCGAAACATGAAATGAAAACACCGAAATGGATACTCGCCAAAATGAACAAGTGACACTACATACAAGGGAACTGTGACACGGATTTGATTGGCTACATTTAATCTTGAGAAGAATGGAGATCTGCATTTGTGGGGATTGTGGGAAAGGGATCATGACGTGTTGGTTTTGAAGAAAGTACATTTTCGGAGTTTGAAGGGTCATTTTCGGGATTCGGTGCGGTACTTTCGGAGTTTCGAGCGGTGATCTTGGTGGAAGGGGGATCAAGACTGTGAGCTCTTCTTCGGTCAGAGTACTCGTTCGGCTTCGCAGAGTAAGTCCTAATGTCAAAGAGGACCTGTAGCCGAGACTTTTCTCGTTTGACCTCTTCGAGTTCTGACTCAAGTTGCCTGATGGTGTAGTTGGCCGATTCCCACTCCTCTTGATCCGCTTGAAGGTCTGCCCGTAACTGCTCATTTGCTCCCTCCAACTGCTCTTTGAGTTCCTTCAACCGTACATTCTCCATCTCAGTCTCATTTTGCATGGCAGCGGTAATTTGCACAAACTGCAATGCCTCGCCGTTTTGCTGTTGCATTGTCAACTTAGCGGCTTCGGCCTCCGAAAGACGAGCTCGGAGAGTTTCCAATTCGGTGTTTTCCTTCTCAGCCATCTGTCTGGCCAGATCTGAACACCGCTGTTCAGCAGACTGACGAGCCTGAGCCTCCTTTTCCTTATCCCCCATTGCACTAGCGAACCTCTGGCTCATAGTCTTGAGCCCTTCCTGTGTCTCCTCCAACTGCTTTCGGATTGAAGCAATTTCGGCGTCTTTTTCGGCGGTAACTCGGGCAACAGCATGATCTCTTTCCTCATTCTTATCAATCTGCTCTTTGTACAGCCGGTCCAGTGTCTTTACCTCTCCTTGAGCCACATCTCTTTCAGAAACCACCGAGTCATACCGCGCTTTGAATTCGCTCCATGTCCCATTGATAGCTCTCACACCCGAAAGTGATTGGGTGACACTTTCGGAGTAGGCTTGATGCCGTCCTCGGTTGATTTCTCGGTAATAGTCTATCATTTCGGAAACTTGAGCGACCATTCGGGAAGAGAATTGCTCCTCAAACTGAGCCTGAGTCTCTTGAAACTCACTCATACGATGCAGACACTGTTCAACTTCGGGCATGGTAGACGGTGGAGCCGGGATGTAAGGGACAACCTTTTCGGGTGCAGGCTGGTCCAAAGAAGGGACAGTGGGCCTTTCGGTCCGAAATTCGGGCTGGAGTGGTGGGTTCATTTGAGGGAGTTTACTGACCACATTGACCGAAGTGACAGGAATGGAGGGTATCTGACCTGGCAAAGCTGTGGGACCAGAGCCAACGAATTCTGAGTGAGAACGAAGGAGAGAAGTGGGAGGTGGAGTCTGAGGGGGAGCCGATTGGGAAGCAAAGATTGGAGGAACTATGGGTTTCGGAGCCATCGTGGGTTTCGGAACATTGGTCGATGGGTTCGGACCAGGATGACTCTGCACACCTGATCGATCCAGGCCCTTCTGCTGTAGCCACTGCTTTACCGCTGCAAACGTGTGTAGTGAGGTAGGTAGTGGGGAGATTTGGGGAGGGCCAGAGACGAGAGAAGAAGACCCAGGTTGAAGGTTTGGAGGAGGGCCTGCTTTCGGAGCAGGGGAGGGGCTGGGGAAGGGGGCGGGTGTGACACTTTTAGCTTTGTGAGGCGAAGGGATTGTTGGTGATTCTTGCAATGTAACACCCAAAACGGTCTGTGTTTGTGCTATAAATGGGTCTAGAGCAGAGGGAACGGGTTGTTGTCGAAGAGATACGGCAGGAGAAGGAACAGGACCAACAGGGGACATTGTGGGCACCTTTTCGGAGGTAAGATCCATTTCGGGCTGGGGAGGACCTTGTTCAACGGAGAACGGCCGAGCCCGTTTCGGTTCGGGCTGGGACTCTTCTACATCCTCCAGGGCACGCTTGTTCACAGGAGGATGAACAGGACTACTTTGGACAAGTATGGGAGAAACCCCAGCTGGCAAACCTGCAGAGAAAAGGGGGGGGGCGGTTTCGGAGGGTTCCTTTTCGGGAACAACATCGGCAAATTTTGGAGGGCGGGGAGGGAATCGTGGCCTCTCATTTCGGGCTGTAGATTGTTCCGGTTGAGGTCTTTCTTCCCCATCATCTTGACCCAAGCTGGAATCTTGAACAAGAATAGGACCAGCTGGAGAAGACAGTTCTGTTTCTCCCTAAAAGTCAGCTGCTGAGACTTGCTTTCGGTTCGGAACTTAGAAAACTCACCTCCGAACGAGGTTGCTCTCTAGCAGACATAGGCGCTTCGGTGAGAGGTTTTGGAGAAGGTCTGACAACCCATTTCGGACGGGGTTTTGCCGCATCCCCAGCTGCGACAGTGCCTCCCCTAGCAGTCCTACGCTTGTCCTTCGGTCCTACCGGTTCCTGCAGTGGCGCATTTGAGAACCCAATCGCCGTGGAAGTTGCAGGGGGTGCTTTTTCTTTTCCCTTTCCTTTTCCTTTTTCGGGAGGGGGGGGGAGAAACCGATTTCTTGGGAGCCGAAGCTCTTGTAGAGCGTGTTGTGGTGGCTGGCCGGCGAGGTTTCGGAGGGGAGGGATGTGGTGAATGTTCAGAGTCCGATGAGTCCGAATCAGAATCCGAGCTGTCCTCAGGCTTGTCCTGACCTTGTGATGACTTTTTCGGCCGTTTTTCACTTTCGGAGGACTCTTCGACAAGGAAATTGGTCGGCTTGCCCTTGAGGGAGCAGGTGAGAGGGGGCTTTGTGGAGTTATAACAGTGGACACAGACACGAAACTTTCCTTCGTCCCAACGGTTGAGAAACACTGGTCGACCATCAGGTACATTGACACATTTCACTTCGGGATGCCTGAGATCAGCATTGAGTTTCGTTAATTTCACCCGAATTCGAGAGCCATATTTGACAAACAAATACTCACGTGTAATTGAAAGCCGAAACACAAAACTGGACATGACAGTTTGGCTTCGTCGCCGACTCATCCGCCGAATAGCATCGTGACCCTCTAGTAATCGCCCGAATACCCTCTTCCTTCATTTGTTTCGGGGTAGCTTCCCGAAGTCCTAGCTTTTCAGCATGCTGGGGAAGATACTTCGGCTCTGCATGCCACCAGGGTTGGAGGTAAAACCCTATCTCAGCTTGAAAAGAACGAAGTGATTTCTCATTCTTCCAAATGGGGTGTTGTGGCTGAAGATATTTTTGGAAATGAACATGGTCGGGGTGTAATTTGTAACCCTTCGGAGGGTTTACACTGGATTTATCTGTTTTTGAGTCGAAGGGGTTCGGCATTTTGAGAAAGAGGTCAAAGAGGTCAGAGAGATTGGGAGGAAGGGGGAGTGGAAAGACTCTAATTTTGATGATAAGATAATTTGGACGAGCCAAGGGGGAAGGTGAGATGAAGCACACAGATGCAGAATGAGCAGTGAGATCAGTTGAGAGTGAGCAGTGGAGAGCAGATGAAAAACGCTGGCTAATGTAAGCTGGAAAAAGATATGAAGAGGCTGAAGAGAAGTGAAGTGAAGTGAAGAGAAGAACTGAATGGAAGGAATGAAAAACGGGGAAAATCGCGTCAGCCCGTGTTGGTACTTAGTAGAAGTTCAACCAACCCCATCACCATCAGAAACACGTCAACATGATGGATCCTTGCTAGGATTTTGTGCATTCAATACCAGGCATGTGTTAACATGAATACCATGCATGTGTTAACATGAATATAAAGATACACGCATAGAATCAGGTATCCACTTGGGTAGATTGCTGGTCAGTAGTGAGTATGTGACTATGACCGAAAGCCCCCGAATTCTGCCGAAAGGGGACCAAAAAGCAAAGTGCGATTTCGGGTTCGGGACATTGCCCCTTCCCCTGGGGTCAATACTCCGAAAGATGTTCCGAAAATGGTATGAATAGACTCAGAAGGTGTCAGGCATTCCAATGATATCAGAAAAGCCACGGAAAGATGATTTTTTTATAGTGAAGGGATTTGGGTCAGTAGTGACGGGATATGGGAGTTGAACGACGTATTTTGGGAGAAAGTGGCAAAATTTCGTCGGGATTAATTCGAGTTCCGTCGGGATTATCCAGTTTTGCCACCGAGACGCGTCCTGGAAAATCAACTCCCTCACATCACCGCCACTTGATGAATCTAAGCGAAACTCCGGTATTTCCGATAGTGACAATGCGCCGAGTGTCAGCTCTTTCCACTACGTTTCCTCTATCATCTCTTGCACCTAGCACCTGGACACCCACCACCACTGTCGTCCACTCCTATATCCCACCCAAATCATCTCCGTTACCTCAGAGAAACCCATTGAAACATCCGCAATATTCTCACGAGCTCGTCCTTATCACAGCTTGTCCGACTACCCGTATCATATCACATTCCTCTAGCGCCTTCGACGACTCACACGCCTTCTCTACTTCGACCCAATGGCCTCATCTTCATCGTGAGTCAGATTCGCTTGCATCATCAGCGCCCTACAGCTAACATGTGTAGGTCTGGTCTGAAGGACTGGCGAGCAGGTCTTGCACCTCCGGTCAAAGATGACCGACCACAGACAGAGGTTGGTTGTACCTCTTTTGATCAGCTGTCCATGTTGCTGACATACAGGATGTCCTCGCTACCGAGGGTTCCACTTTTGAAAATTTCGGTCTTCGAAGGGAACTTCTCATGGGCATATTCACCGCTGGCTTCGAAAACCCTTCTCCCATCCAAGAACAAAGCATTCCCCTCGCTCTGTCAGGGCGAGATATCCTGGCACGGGCCAAGAACGGCACTGGCAAAGTGAGCTGCATCGCAGAGCCTACATGATCTCAATGCAGATCAGAGAGAACGCAGCTGACATGACAGACCGCGTCATTCATCATTCCCACCCTCAACCGTATCAACACCAAAGCCAATCATATTCAAGCAGTGCTCCTAGTCCCAACCAGAGAACTCGCTCTACAAACATCACAAGTCTGTAAAACCCTCGGAGCTCATATTCCAAATTTACAAGTCATGGTCACAACCGGTGGTACAACTCTCCGAGATGACATTTTAAGATTACAAGAACCTGTTCATATACTAGTTGGAACTCCTGGACGTGTACTGGACTTGGGAGGGAAGGGTATTGCCAATTTGAAGCAATGCGGGATATTCGTGATGGACGAGGCAGACAAGCTCCTTAGCGAGGAGTTTACCCCTGTGATTGAGCAACTTTTGGCGTTATGTCCGTCAGAACGGCAGTTGATGTTATTTTCTGCCACTTTTCCCTGGAATGTGAAACATTTCTCCGTAAGTCAATTTTCATTTTTCACTTTGATCATGTTCCCGAGGTCCGGAAGGCCCAGTCTGGCATATCGAGCAAAACTGACCTTACAGGATCGCCACATGATCCAACCCCACGAGATCAATCTCATGGATGAACTCACCCTCAAGGGTGTCACTCAATTCTACGCTTATGTGGAAGAACGACAAAAAGTACACTGTCTCAACACTCTCTTCTCCAAATTACAAATCAATCAATCAATCATATTCTGCAACTCGACCCAGCGAGTCGAGCTACTCGCCAAGAAAATCACCGATCTGGGTTATTCATGTTTCTACTCTCACGCTCGTATGCTCCAAGCACACCGCAACCGAGTCTTCCACGACTTTCGCGCCGGAATGACCCGGAATTTAGTCTGCTCCGACTTACTTACACGAGGCATTGACATTCAAGCCGTCAACGTGGTCATCAATTTCGACTTTCCAAAGACCGCAGAGTCGTATCTTCACCGGATAGGTCGATCAGGGCGTTTTGGACATTTGGGGCTTGCCATCTCGCTCCTCACTTTAGAAGATCGCCATAATCTATACCGCATCGAATCGGAGTTGGGCACCGAGATTGCGCCTATCCCAGCGGTCATCGACCCTGTTCTCTATGTCTCGCCAGGTGAGATCAAGCCCGAACCTACTGCTTCTCGACCAACGCCAAAGTCTACTCCTGCACCTGGTCCAATCGCTCCAGTGCCCGCGTCTCGACCCACTCCGCAACTTACGCAGCCACAATCGATTCAACCTGCTGCCCCTCCTGTCGCTCCTGCTCAGGCTCTCCGCTCCACACCATCCCCCAACATCCGGGACAATGCGGCTCTCCCGGCCAAACCTGAGACCCCAATGCAAAATAAGCCTGCAACGTATGATGGTCGCCCTCCCAATTTCTCCAGGGACAATTCAAGGGATGGTCAACCAGGAGGTAGGGGAAGGGGCAACGGCGAGCGTGGAAGAGGGAGGGGTCGGAATGATGGTCCGAGACGTGGGGGCGGTCGGGGACAGCCATTCGCTCAAGCACCTGCTGTGGTCAACTCATCGTAGTCGAAAGGGAGGCTAGCTGGGAAGAGGGGAAGGGAACGACAGGCAAAGGCGTAAAGAGGAGTCGAGGGGTGACATGTGGCAAGACGTGGGAAGGGGCGTAGTGCTGGAGGGGCTGGGTATGGGTGGACCGGTAGCTTGTTCAAGTCGGTGTTAGAAGCGAGGTGGAGGCAGCCAGGAGATTCAACTCTCCATCTTGGTCGCTTTGACTGAGAGGTAATGATGGATGAAGTGACGAGGGGGGAAGGGTAAGCGAAGATGGAAGAAGGGGAGAGATGAGCGGACGGAGATAGATGGTGTAGGGGAGGTCTCAGTTGCAGCGTGTATCATTCCTCTCCCATGCCAGTCGAGGGGAATATGCATCATGTAATCTGAGCTGGGCCAGGTCTGCGACGTTTGCCTCCCGTCATGGCGTGATACATAAAGTTGATCAATGACATTCGACACCCGTCGTCTGTCCAAGGTTGAATCTGACGTGACTTGTTATCGGCGCATACGCCGTAACTTACCGACCACCGACTTGATATGTACAACCATCATCTCTATCTTTTCCCTCTACTTCTCATTCCTCTATTCTTCTTTCTGGTCCCTTGCATGCTCCCTCTTCTCGTCTTGTCCCTTCTGCTTTGGTTCTCTCCGACTTGTCTCAGACCCGACTCGATCTTTTCATCCCTTCGATCCCTCGACCACCTTTCTTCTTCACCGTAGCAGATTACCACTGTTCTCACAAAGGAGGGTTCTTAATATCGTTTTGATCACTTCTTCCTCCCTCTCTCATCTATCATCCTCTTCTCCATACTCTCTCATTCCTTGAACAGTCCACCTCCCTACATCTCCACACACTAGCCCACTCGTACTATTGCCGCTTGATCACTTTCCGTTCTACTCGTACCGCCTTCAACTCTGCTCATCATCGCCGTCTTGCCGTTTCCCCATCTATCTCCAAACTCAAACTTACCCGACTAGGTAATCACTATCATCCATTCATCATCACACCCATTGTCTTTACTACCATCTTCTCCGTAAGTCTCTTCTTATCTTCATCTCATCTTTAATAATGACTGATTCACCAGCTCTTGATCAAACACCAGACAATATGTCTGTCCCTCTACCTTCTCCATCTCTCATATCAGCACCACCTAGGGCTATTCCTCGATCTCGACCTGATAAACTTGATTTGACCGAATCTTCTTCTCCTACCACAACCACACCGGGTGGGACATCATTCCGACGTCCAGTGAGGAATATAGGGTTCAAAAGTCCTTCTCCTAATGGAAACAATCATTCGGGTGAAGTGGATGGTCAGGGTCAAGGAGTAGGAGGGGAAACAGATAATTGGAGAGATAGGAAGACTAGGGGACCAGAGAGGACGGTCGGGGGTTTTGAGAAACGTCAGACGGTCGTATCTCCTACAGAGAAGAATGGCGGGAAGGAATCTCCTGTAGGCGATACAAAAGGTATGTGAAGGGTTGATTTGGTCTTTCATCATAAATCGAAATGGTAGTAGTACAACACCTCCTATCGCAGATCACACTGCGGGAATAAAGCTAAGTAGTGACCTTTACTGACATTCAGCCGAGGCACTCTCCCATGTACCTTGCAGATTCTTCAAAGCTGGTACTTGTACCGCAGGAGCTAGCTGCCCATTCTCTCATGATGGAGGTAAGTGAAGATATTTTGGTAATCATTCCGATGCTCATGAGTAGGGGGAACTAAAGAGGTCTGTCAGTGGTTCTTGAAAGGTAATTGCAAATTTGGTCATAAGTGTAAGTCATGAACTTCGTTGGCATCAAAGTCATGCATCACTCAGGTCGCAACTGCTGATGAAAAGGTGCACTACTCCATCTTCATCCCGGTGAACCACTATCTATGGATCGACGGAATAAGAAGGCTTCTCAGCGCGAAGCTCGCGAAAAAGCAGAAGGAAAGCCGTCTACTCCTAGTACCCAAGCCGCTCCAGAGACTCCCGCCCCTCAGCACCATGATACCATACGTACTGCTGTTCCGGTTCCAATAAAATCCGCCCTCAGTTCTTCTCTTCAATCCCCTCCTCCTCATCGTCTTCCTTCATCGCCCTTGCGTGAACCTTTTGGTCCTCCGTCTGGTATCCAAGCTGGCTCACCTGGTTTTGGACGATTCGCCTCTTCCCCCAATCGAGCAGGTATAACTCCACCGTCTCTTGGACTGAAATCCCCTGCTGTATTACAATTGCGTCCTTCTTCCGCTGTCCCCTCACCATTACGTCCACCTGTCACGGCAGCACCTGGATTCAGTAGTAGTTTCTCCCAACCTCGTCTCACTCCCGATCGACCTATCCCACTTTCAGCAAGTTTTGCGGATGGTTCTTCCCGGCGTAACATTTGGTCTCCTTCACAAGAACCATCTAACGAACTTCTCTCACCCGCACGAGTATTACCTCCCGCCAGAGCTGTACCTAAACACATGCGTGCTGAAGATGAAGAACGCGGAGAAGAATTCCTTCCTGCTTCCTTGGAGGATCTCTTAACCCCATCCGAACTTGCTCGAAGACAAAACCGACGTGATTCCCAAGGTTCTTTCCCCGGTTCACCCGTCGGGATAGGTCACGTTCCATACTTTGGCGAACGTCTAGCTCAATCAGCAGGTCCAACTATGGACCCTGGTTTCTTGAGGAGTTTATGGAATGATACTGGCGTTGATGCTCGACGAGGATCTCCCTTATCACCTGCGGATCGAGAACAGGAAAGAGATCGAGAAGATGTTTTCAATTTCGGTCCGGCTACAGCTCAACCAGCACCAAGACAAAGCTTGTTAAGTCAACAAAGAGGTCCCACAAGTCCACAAAGATTTATCACAACCCCTGTATTATCCTCACCACAAGGTTTGGAAGCTCCTTATTTACGTACACCTCCTTTACCCAGTAGTCCGAGTGCGAAAGCTTTACAGGAACACGCTCCGGGTCAAAGTCTTCCTGGCGGTTTGGCGGGAGCTCTGTCTAGATTACATATGACCGGAAGACCCAGTGGTCTAGCAGATACCGGAGTCTTGATTCCAAAAACTGGTGATAGTAGTGAAGAGATTACACCTCCTGGCGGGACAGTCCCTCTACCAGGGAACGGAAGGAGGGAAGGGAGGGATGAAAGGGATGAAGGTGTTTTCTTGATGGATGGTTAAGAATGCCGATGATCTGGATCAGTTACGATAAAGTCGTGGATGTTTTAGATGTGTTAGAAAGATGATTGGAGATGAATACAAGGAATCAGAGGAATGAGAAATCGAAACAAACGAAGGAAAGGAGGAAAAAGAATGACTTATGTGATGATAGTGTATCTGATGCCGTTTACCAAATGAAGATGTACGGAATGCATGGTGATTTAATCATCCCAAATATGACCACGAGAGGGTATGAAACAAACTTTGACTACTGATTCTACTACTTGCTATCTGTAGAATACTTATCGAGGCCGATTATCGCAAGGTCAATTTCAAAACCCGAGGTGGACGGATTTGACTTTGTATCAACTTTCTCTTTCTCAT
This sequence comes from Tremella mesenterica DSM 1558, assembly GCF_000271645.1. Taxonomy (NCBI): domain Eukaryota; kingdom Fungi; phylum Basidiomycota; class Tremellomycetes; order Tremellales; family Tremellaceae; genus Tremella; species Tremella mesenterica. The sequence continues at coordinate 390,151 of NW_006711230.1, forward strand.
CTTTCCTTCGATATGATTCGATATCATGCTCCACGTTCTTACTCTACCTTCGAATATGACTCAAAAATCAACTTTAACTTTCCCACCTTCCCTTCGAAAACGCCCTCCATTTCAACGTTCACTCTCTCACCTTCTCGTCGACGTGGTTTGAAATCAACTTCCTCTTTCCCACCTTCCTTTCGAATATGACCCAAAATCACTTTCCACGTTTCTCACCTTCCCTTCACCATAACTCGATCGCCAGACCTGTGGCCATAGGGAGGGAAAATCAGATCTCGCTTTTCGACTCTGTCGATCCATTGAGGTTGTGGCGGTGTCTGGACTAGATGGCTGTGCGGTAGGGGTTAGAAGGTAGCTTGGGTGGCATAGCTGTCCGCGAGATCCGCCCCTTTTCATATGGATGAGGGCGATGTTGGGCAGCTAAAAAGTAGTGAGTCATCTATCACTTTTCCCACGTTCTCACACCTTTCCCTTGATAGTAGACTTTGATTTATACGCCTACTAAATGTCATTGGAGAGCTGAGATGATCTACTTTCTCTTCCCAATTAGGACGTTCCATTGATGAGAATGGCGATGACGGAAATCGATTGAGATGAAGAAGTTATAACAGGGGTCGAGTTGGCGGGCGTATTCCGTTTGCCTCCTTATTTCATCAGCTTATCTCACACTCTCTCCGTCTTTCACACAACACATCATGAGTAAATCTCCCTCTCCCTCATTGACTACGTGGCAGGAAAGTGCGGACGGTTGGTTGAAGCTGATACCGCCGAAAGAGCCTCCGTCGACAAACTACCAAGAATCTGATTCCATCCCGCTCCACACAATTAGGCCGCCAAGTCTCCTCGACGAGGTCGGGCCGACTGAAGTCTATGGACAAAGGTCAGACGACCAAATGTTTTACCGCTTCGAGACCAGGGTGAGGAATATCCTATACCTGTGGTGGGGCGCACTGACTGCCTAGATCGGAGCAGGTCCGAACCCTGATCAAGAGTTTAACGTCGAAGAATATGAAGATGTCGTGACCGCCGCAGAAGGAACACTTGCTGAACAGCTATCACGAGATCCAGATATCAAGGAAACCTTGAAAGCCACGTTGACATCACTAAATTTTGAGATTACAACTTATATAGTCACAGGCTTCCCACAGGATGGAGAGCTTTTGGATGGAATTGCTCTCAGCATGCGAGGCGATGTTCGAAGCACTCATTTACAAAGAATACTCATCCGCGCCTTGGAGCCAAGGGTGAACACACTTAGTGAAACTCACAAGTCAATGCTTGTCAAAATGGGGATGCAAGTGGACACTATGAAAGCTCTGACGATGAGATCAGACAAGGGGAAGGGACGAGCTTGAAGGTGAAAGCTACGTACGAGGCGCATCTCACTGATTGTATCCTGATTTTCCCAATCCCGACACAAATTGGGTAACTTACCTGGAATTTCTACGAAGCTGGTCATCGTAATCAATGGACTGTAGAACTGATGAATGTCTGTTGTCTATAGAGTTTACGGTACTTTCCATTTGATTTACCATAACGTTAGTGGAATGTAGATGCATTGATGTGTCGTGGCTTGTTGAAGTATACGTATAATATTCGCCCTGGTTTCTGGGTCATGTTTTGGGTATCACATGATCTGGTTGCCATGACAACGATGGCCCATTAGCCCATTTTGTTGAAACCTCTTCCGGCGTAGGCGGGTTCCTAATTGACGATCAAAGGATCAGATGAAAAGTCACTTTTGGAACCTACAATGGTTGGTGAAACTTTCAGAGTTCTTCTGTCGAAGAAGATCACGTAAATGTCGACACGTCAGGAAGGAGTTACCCCGTCGGCATGGAGTTCAGGGGGGGGGGGGGGGGGGGGGAGATGAGAGGTAGATAGGCAAGCATCCAACTTTCCCATGTTTCCCACATCACCTTTCATTTCCCATTTGAGTAATATATGTGGTCAATCTCCCATTTGAGTAATATATGTGGTCAGACCTCCTCGACTAAGAAGCCTATAGACGATCCGTTGTTGTGGTGGTGTCGGAGATCGAACGTAGCTTGACGATGGGGGGATTATAAAGAGGGTACTTCGGGGAGGCGGAGGGGGGTGCGATTATTCTAATCCCTGTTTCATCATACTAACAGACCAACGATCTTTCTTACTTTACTACATTGACACAAGATGCGTGGACAAACATTACAATCAAGCAGGCCTCAAGACAGTCGTTTTAAGGGAGTGCAGCAACAGAAGCCAACGACCACGGATGGGATTACTGTGTGTGAGTGGCACCTGATAGAAAGTAATATGGGTCTTGGGTCGCAGATCCCAAATCTTCCAGGATTGGGTCCAACCATCATTGGTGTGGAAGCAACCCAGTCTGAGCATGCGGAGCAGGTCACAGGCCAAGTGTTTCTTCGTACACAGGTTTGTAATCCCACTTCAGCATAGTCGTAGATCCTGATAATCCCAGTTTGGAGGAAATCCAAGTGATTCAAATGAGAAGATTCCAACAAAAGTTGACAGCAAGCAAGGAAAGGACATTGTATCACCAACCGCAGAGAGCTCAGAGATGATCTCTCAGCTCATAGTGAACAAGGATTTCCTGAGATCTCTGGCAAGTTTGAGCGCCACCATAATGGAGACGCGTCTTGAGGAGATGATAGAATATACAGAAGATGATATGAAAAGGGTCCTATGGGATGAATTGATGAGGGGATTCAGCCTAAAAGAGGACGTTCGGTGGCATCATCTGCAATCAGTTGTGCTGGAAGCCTTCTCAAAGGATGACACCCTTGCTCAAGCTTACACAGGCATACCAGAAATGTTAGAGGGTAGACAAGGCATTGAATCTTCTGCACACCAGCAGTCAGGGCTGCAAGAAAAGGGCAAAGAACGTGAGGTGTAAGGCATTGCCTGCTGCCATGCAGAAGTAATTATACGGCACCCCACCATGGAGAACATGGACACCAGTGACTGGACAACAGTGACAAGGGGAGAGATCAAAGCATATTTTGATAACAGATGATGGAATGAATGACATGATGAGAGACATACAATCACATTTCTTGACTCCCAGTCTACCTGCATATGCTCCTTTGCTCAGAGACTAAAACACACACACACACCCTTGTTTCACAGGCAAGTATAGGTAATGTCACGGACCGGTAAATCCCGTCCATGACAGGCAGAATGTGTCAAGAGACCAACTAACCAGCATTGGGACGATATAACAGTGCCCTTCAGAGGCAGCAGTCTGAACCACTGTGCTAAAAGGCCTATTAACCGGCGGTTACTGCATACCGCCGGTCGCTGGTCAAATACCCAACCCATCCTATCACTGTCACTATCAAACTGTCTTGTCACTTCGTGACAGAATGCTTGTCACGAACTACGTCGCGACACCTCGATTACTCCACCAACAATGACCCTCCTTTGGCCATCAAAACCCCATCACGCCTTAACCTCTTTACTCTACACGTAACTCAGGACTTCTGACACCAAGTACGGCGAAGTTAGACGGAGTTAGGCTAAGTAGGAACAATGGGAGCAGAAGTACGGCGAAGTTAGACGGAGTTAGGCTAAGTAGGGACAATGGGAGCAGAAGTGCGGCGATGTTAGGCGGAGTTAGTCGAAGGAGGAAGAGGATGGCCGAGGGCTCGGGGAAGTTGGACGAAGTGCGTTGAAGTACGTCAAAGCGCGAGAGGGTTGGATGAACGTCTAGGAGGAGTAGATAATATTAGCTGAGGAGATCGCTGAAGTTCTTCAGCGATCCTTGATTGTTGTCAGTAGTGAAAGACAGATAGAGATAGCTATAAATCAGGATACATCGCCATCAGTAGAACAAAACCCTAGTTAGAGTAACTACGCCGAAGTACGCCGTAGTTACACCCATTTCGACGTCTGCGCCCTCCTGGTTGGGTGAGACATCGACTCAGAGCGTGAAGTTAGCCGAGGTTCGTCGACCGTCGGTCTATTAAGAAGTAGTTGTTCGACGGCCGTGACAGTATCAAGGATCGCTCTTACCGACGACCCGTGCGAACCTCGGAGAAGTACGAAGATAATATGGAACCAGAAAGGAGAGTCACACGAGGCATGAGTAGGAGTGACGACAGGATGGAGGAAAATGAGAGGAGAGCGTTGGAGGAGCTTAGAAGAGCAATGGGACAGGACCTTGGGATGGAAGATAGTGTAGGGGGGTCAGTTCAAGGAGATGAGTCCATTCCACCAATACCTTCTAATCCTCCTACCCCTGCGGGCGATGCTCCCCCGCCTATCGGATCCCCAGTTGGATCGGATCAAACTCCGCGGCCAGAAAATGCTGGAAGTGGGACGAACTTCGGAGAAGGAGGGACACAAGGGGTGATGCTAGCCTTGATGCAGATGGTGGCAAACATGAACAAGGATATGATGGAAGAACGTAGGCGCAGGGAGGAGTGGGAGCAGAGGAGGGAAAGGGAGACAGTAGGGGGAATTGCAGAAGGGATATCTGAAGGGGTGAGGTACGCCATGGGACGGCAAACTTCGGCGACTCCAAGCGTAGTTGGGGAACAACGGAAGGGTATCAAGTTGCCTAATCCAGACTTCTGGAGGGGAGAGCGGAATAAGTTGACGGCCTTTCTGTCCGAGTGCGACGTACACTTCGAATTAAACTCTCATCTTTTCCCCGACGACACTAAGAAAGTCTTTTTCATGATCTCTCACTTACGCGAAACTCCCCTCCTCGCCGTTCAACCCGATCTATCTAAACGGCCTCTCCCAGAATACCTCACGGCGCACAACCAGTTCGTCAAGTATCTCAAGACTAACTTCGGCGACCCAGATGAAGAAGGAACTGCAGCCCGACAACTCAACGACCTTAAACAAACCGGCTCTGCTTCGGACTACTTCTCTGCCTTTCAACGACATGTGGCGATACTCAAGTGGTCTGATGATGGAAACTTAGTCGATCGAGCTAAGAAAGGTCTAAAATCGCACCTTCTAGATGAAATCGCAAGACACGGTAGATCGTTTGGGACTGTAAAAGAGCTATTGGAGTTTGTGATTCCCTTGGACAACCGCCTGTGGAGGAGACAAGTGGAGAAGGAGGCAGAGAGGAAAAGGGAAGGAGGGATAAGGACAACGACAGTGGTGGAAAGTCAGAGGACGGAGAAGAAAGAAGAGAAGAAATGGGAAAAAGGACAACCTTCGGCGCAGGTTGGTGTCCAAGCGGCCATGACGTCCACGGTGGTAAGGAGTGCGCCGCCGAACATCGACGAAGTTCGCCGAAAATGGCCTAGGCCAAGCTCCGATCTGAGGGAGACAAGGAGGAAAGAGGGGAAGTGTACGGAGTGTGGTGAAACAGGACATTGGCTGAAGGAATGTCCTGTAAGGGAGGCTAAGGTTAAGGTTGGACTGTTGCCTCCATGGGGAGAGAAGTTCGGAGAACGTGGTGGAGGGTCGGGAGGGAATGCAGTACCTCTTGGACAAAGGAGGAACTTGAATGCGGTTGGAGGAGAAGTAGATTTGGAAGAGAACCAGGGAAAAGAAGAGGACCTGTCGCAGTAGGCGAGGCTCGGCGGGTCCGCCATATTCTCTCGGCCACCATTCCCAAACCTATAAAAGAGACGCAACTGATGGAGCCAGAGGATTGTGAATACAAAAATACACCACTCAGTACCCCTTGTTCATGCAATGTCGATAATCATCTCCTCATCCCTTCCGTTTCCAGAGATCAACCTAAATCGGACATTTTAATTAATGGAATGAAGCTAACTACGCTCTGGGACACCGGGGCTACTTGTTCATATATAAGTCCTAGAGCGGCGACGAAGATAGGCGCAGAAAGGAGACAATATCAGGTGAGCGTACCCGTTCACATGTTCGACGGCTCGGTGAGTGTCGCGGGGCCTATCACCGAGTTTGTCGAAGTCGGATTTAGTTTGACGAAGGACGCCGAAGTGCGATCTGTTCGTCTCGATGTAACAACGCTCTGCGACGCAGATGTTGTGATAGGGTGGGATTGGATGAGGAAGGAAGGGGTTGTCCTTGATGGAAGAGACAACTCGGTGAAATTTCCCATCCCAACCCCACCAAGTGCGGCGAAGTTAGCGGCCATAGGTCTGCCAACTCCGACGGACGCGATAGATCTCCGAGACAAAGATGATCAGGATGAACTGAGTCCGGAGGAACAGGAGGAATTGTATCAGGTGGTTCCTGAACAATACCACTCGTTCATTGATGTCTTTAACCCAAGGAAGGGAGGTGAGGAATTACCTCCCTCGAGGAGCTATGATTTGGAGTTTGATCTTAAGGAGGGGGCGAACCTGAAGGTTGCTCCACTCTACTCGCTTGGAGAAGATCAGAGAAGTGCGCTGAGAGACATCCTAGACCGCGAAATGTCGGCCGGAAGAATTCGACCCAGTAATTCGCCCTACGGATCACCGATGTTCTTGGTACCGAAGAAGGCGAAAGGTCAATGGCGAATGGTCATTGACTACCGAAAGTTAAACGAGGCAACGATACCCGACGCCTATCCTCTGCCTCTGATCGGCCAGATAACCGAAGAGCTGGGAAGAGCGAGGTACTTCAGCAAGTTAGACCTAATTGGGGCTTATCAACTCCTACGAGTAAAGGAAGGTCATGAACACCTGACAGCGTTCAGGACACAGTACGGTATGTTCGAGTCTCTTGTTGTCCGAGATGGCCTACGGAATGCTCCCGCTGTGTTTCAGCACTTCTTGAATGAAAGTTTTCGAGAGCTGCTGGGAAAGGGAGTAGTAGTCTACATAGATGATATACTCATCTACGGTCAAACGTTGGAAGAACTGAGGGGAACTACGGCGAAGGTGTTTGAAGTGCTTCGGAGGTCGAATTTGTTCGTTAAAGCTAGTAAGTGCGAGTTTGAGAGAGATTCGGTAGTCTTCCTGGGGTTCGTGGTTTCACAGAGGGGAATTTCCAGTAACCCGGATTACATCGATGCTGTCGTATCTTTTCCCCGTCCTAAGAACTTGCGAGAGAGTAGGGGATTTATGGGAGTTGTCAGTTATTATCGGCGTTTTGTCCCCAACTTCTCCAAGATTGCTAAACCGATCAATGACCTCACCAGGAAAGATGTGCCGTTTGTTTGGGGAGTAGAGCAGGAAAGAGCCTTTAAAGAATTGAAGGATAGGATGTGTAGGGCGCCAGTATTGGCTCACTTTGACCCTTCATTGAAGACACTACTACAAACAGATGCGTCGTTCTTCGGCTGGGGTTTCATAATTTCGCAGGTGAACGAGTTAGGACAAGAGCATCCGGTGGCCATCGAATCCGGAGCGTTCCAGGCGGCGCAGTTAAACTATACGGTAGGGGAAAAGGAGCTACTCGCTATTGTTGAAGCTTTCAGGAGAAGGAGACACTTACTACTACAGGTAGAGACTACAGTTCTCACAGATCATTTAAATTTAACTTACTGGATGGAGCCTAAGCAGCTTAGCCCCAGGCAGGGTAGGTGGGTCGAAGAGCTCTCTAACTTCAGGTTTAAGATGGTGTATCGACCGGGAAAACAAGCTACACTGCCGGACGGACTGTCGAGAAGAGCAGACTACCACTCAGGAAAAGGAAGTACTATGATGCAGGAGAGCAATCTTATTCAAGGTTTGCCGAAGTTCGACGAACTTGACGACACTAGCTCTGGGTTACAACACCTACTTCGAGCCTTACAGGGTACAAAGGAAGTACGAGAAAACGACCTCATTGATCCTATGGATTTGATAGTTGGAATACAGGAAGACGAAGAGGTGGAGGAGGTTAGAGAGGAATTACTGGGGGTAACCTGTGCTAAGTGCTCTCATCTGACATGTCACGATAATGTGCAGGAACCAGAGTCGGTCACCGAACTACGCCGTACCTCGCGGTCCCCCTTAATACTTCGTGGGGGGTGGAATTCAAGAGGGTTCCTCACGTTCGATGGTCGAACTTATGTGCCGAACTACGCCGATGCTCGACTAAAGATAATGAAGACGCGGCATGACTCGGTCCTAGCGGGTCACCCAGGCTCAGCGAAGACTCTCGAGCTAGTCCTACGGGACTACGTTTGGGTTGGAGTAAGGAAGGATGTTGAAGATTACATCGCTGGATGTGCGGTGTGTCAGAGAGCAAAGACTAACAGGCAGAGACCCCATGGAGAGCTTAAACCACTGGAAGTGGCTACGAAGCCATGGTCCAGCATTTCGATGGATTTCATTGAAGAGCTCCCGAATTCCCATGGATACAATTCCATCTTAGTAGTGGTGGACCGGTTAACCAAATGGGCCATTTTTATCCCGACTACGACGAAGTTAACCGCAGCTGGCCTATCCGAGTTGATAATGGACTATGTGGTAGCTCAGCATGGGCTACCAGAGAACATAGTGTCTGACAGGGGATCGAAGTTTACCTCGAAATTTTGGAAGAACTTGACCGATAGTCTCGGGATAAGACTACATCTCTCTACTGCATATCATCCGCAGACTGATGGACAGACTGAACGAACCAACCAGTCCTTAGAGCTCTACCTTCGAATCTTCACTTCTTATCAGCAGAACGATTGGTCGAAGCTGCTTGCTCGAGCTAGCTTCGCCTACAACAACACCCATCATTCTGCGATAAATAAGACACCATTTTATGCGAACTATGGGTACCACCCTCGATGGGCTGAAGAAATCAAGGCCAGTGAAGTCGAAGTGCCCGCTGCTACGGTGGTGGTAAAAGACTTGACTGAAATACACAAAGATTGTATCGAAGGAATTGAGAAAGCTAATGAGAAGTACGCCGAAGGATACAATAGGAAACACCGGACTACGCCGAACTTCGCGGAAGGAGACCTAGTGATGCTGTCGTTAGAGAATATTAAGACGAAGAGACCAATGAAGAAGTTAGATGTTAAACAAAGTGGGCCGTACAAGGTAGTACGGCAGGTAGGTTCTCATGCTTGTAAGTTGGAATTACCAGGAACGATGGCAGGTATCCATGATGTATTCCATGTCTCCTTGCTCCGTCCTTATCACCCTCCAATATTTCCTGGTCAGCAAGCTGAGCCACCTGGCCCAGTAGAAGTAGACAATGTGGGAGAGTCTTGGGAGGTAAAGGATATTGTAGACTCTAGAGTAAATAAGAGATCAGGAAAGTTAGAGTACTTGGTGGAGTGGTTAGGTTACGAAGGAACAGACGACTCAGTATCATGGGAACCAGTGGAGAACGTCGATGGAGCTGACGACATATTGGCGAAGTTCCACGAACTTCACCCTACTAAGCCGAAGGAGGGGCGACTGCGAAGGGCTAGGAGATAGAACGTACTGCATACAACATAGGATTACAGCTACGTACCGCTCACTTGTCCTTACTCTTACCCTTACCTTTTCCTTTTCCTTTCTCCTTCGATCTACTCGGTCCCGCGGGATTGGTGTGGAGGCTACCGATGACCGAAGGTAGATCGAGAGTCTCAGACGGGAACGCAGTAGAGAGAGAAGCATTCCATGCCCGATTCATAGCCCCAAAGAAGTCACCGAAGTCCTGGACATCTCGAGCAGCTTGCATGCTCGGGGTCCTCCACAGAGAACGTATGGTCCGTAGACACTCGAAGGGAAGACTGAGGAGGTCGAGAGCAGTCTGGGCGGAAGCTGGGACACGAGAATTACTACGGCGACCTAACCAGTCAAGGGACGGTGGTGGCTCATACGCCATAGGAGTGACTAGGAAGGGGGTGTCGAACAGTCTTCGGCGAACATCGGCTATCTCAGTAAGGCTTCGGCGAGAGACGGCCGCTAACCTTGTCCTTGCTTCGTCGTCCAGAGCCCCAGTGTTGACTACATCTACTAACGCCGCAGTAAGATTGTTTAAAGCGTTAGCTTGACGAGAAGAGAAGTCAAGCAGGAGAGATGTATCATTTCGGGCGGCCTCAAGCTGAGTAGTGAGACCGAGGACGAGAGAACGATAAGTGGCGAATTCCTTTTCGTCCTCAGGAATACGGACGTCCAGGGAGATACGAGGGTGGACGAGGGACAACCGGGGAGCAGAGGGACCAGCACGCTGAGTATCTTCATTTTCCACATCACCATCATTGAAGGCAACCTCCTTCTCTTTAGATTTCCCTTTTGATTTCTTTAAAGAAGACTTCGGTGTCTTCTGGGAAGCAGAGGGAGGGGTGACGGGAGGGGCCGCCGAAGAGGCCGGAGGAACAGAAGGACGCCGACTTCGGGTGCTGTGAGCCGGAGGAGAAGCTACCACTGGAGAGGACGGACGTGGCGCCGAAGGACGAGAGGCCGAAGGACGAGAGGCCGAAGGACGGGAGGCCGAAGGAGCAGAGGCCGAAGGACGGCGAGAAGACGAAGGAGGAACAGCCGGGAGACGTGATGGGCCGGCCACAGGAGCGAAGGGCGACGGCGACGGAGGCGACGGGCGGAGGTCCGGCGAAGTACGGCGAACCGACCGGAGAGACGAAGACGGTACCCGCGAACGGGGGACAGACGCTGGAGTCTGGGGAGGGGGGAGAGGAGAAGCGTCGAAGGGACGGGGCGGGATGTCCCGGGCAGAGGAAACGGGACAGAAGGAGCAGGGGCCAGACGTGCATGAAGCACAACGGAGGGCCTTATTGTGTGGCCTGACTGCCTTGAGGCAGGGCCAGTTTGGACGATTATACGTGATAATCTCACGTCTACTAATTAGCAGGAGTAACTTAGGCGTAGTACGAATAGGTGGACTCACCGGCAACGATCACACGCTTCGTCAACACCAACCGCGATCCAACGACCAGGCTCGGACTTCATCTTCTCCCACAAGTACTCTTCTTCCCGCAGTGATCTCTTCACCCGTTTGGGCGAAGGCTCCCCTCTGGGAGAAGGGGGGGGAGCAGCGACAGGGGCGGCGGGAGCAC
>NW_006711230.1:403927-406351 GCF_000271645.1 Tremella mesenterica DSM 1558
GAACTTCACCACCCCGAGGGTATTAGGAGGCTTACTTTGTCGAGGACGAAGTTAGTCATGTAGGAACTTAGGGGGATACGAAGTTAGGAGATCGAAGTTAGGGAGATCCGAAGTTAGGAGGATACGAAGTTAGGAAGGCACGAACTTCGTCGGGGACGAAGTTCGTGAGGTACGAAGCTCGGGACGTCGGGTTGAACGAAGTTCTGCGTTGACGAAGTTAGGGAAGGACGAAGCACTTAAGGGCCGAAGTTCCCAGAGATCTTTGACGATCTCTGGTTGTTGTCTTAGTGATAGAAGTTAGTAAAGTACGAAGTTATTACACCCAGAAGTTATTGTCACCTATTTCATATCTCAAACAACGAAGTTGGTAAAGGTCGAAGCCCACGAAGTTATTGGCCGTCGGTCGTAGGAAGTTAACGAAGAAGCAACCCTGTGACAGTACCAGAGATCGTCCTTACCGACTCTCCAGTAACTCGTGGGAAGATATATGTGGACTAGAGGAAAAGAACGAGAGAGAAGAACGGCTGAAGCAATGTCGAGGAACGAACAGGGGGATAATCAAGGTAACCTAGAACCTCGCGGTTCTAGGGATTCGTCTTTTCTCTCCCAACCACCTTCTGACGCATACTTGGGCGATCCATGGGTTGAGGGAGGTGATCAAGGGAGAAGATTAGAGGAAGAAGATGGGGGGTCGACTGGTGGAAGAAGTTCGTATACATCGCGACCTAGGGGAGGGAACTCACCGGAGAGATTTAAAGAAGATATTAGGGATGGGATGCTGGTGGAAATGATGAGAGCGCTGAGAGAATTGAAGGCGGCTGACAACCAGAAGAGTGAGGCTCTGACAGAGATAGTACAAGAACTTCGTCGAGGACAGCGGGGAACTAGAGAAGGGTCAGCGACAACTTCGTCAACTCGAGCGCCGAAACCGAAAGATCCGGACGAATTCGATGGGTCAAGGGAGAAGCTCACTGGGTTCTTGACTCAGTGTTCGTTGGCGTTGAGTGTGATGAAGGATAGGTTTGAGAGTGAGGAGCAGAGTGTGTTGTGGATGGTAGGGTTCTTACGAGGGGTTGCACTGCTGGCGGTGCAGCCTCATCTACTTTCTACTCCTCTTCCCCCTTTCCTCTCAAAACGTTCTGAGTTTGCTGTGTGGATGAAGAAGAACTTCGGTGACCCAGATGAGAGGGGTACGGCTATTCGGGGGTTGAGGGAATTGAAGCAGAAGCAAGGGAAAGCATCAGCGTACTTCGCTGAATTCCAAAAGTATATTGCTATATTGGGGTGGACTGAGGAGGAGATGTTAGTGGCTCAGGCTATTAACGGATTGGACGAAGTTATGAAGGACGAGCTTTCCCGGAGAGAGGAGATTGGGACTATGGAAGAACTGAAGGCAGTGGTGATCAGATTGGACAATAGAATGACTGAGCGTTGGGTGGAGAGACAGGCTAATGGGCAGAAAACAAGCTGGGGAAGAACGCCTAACTTCGTGCAATCAACGGCGAAGTTAACGACGACACCCGCGAAGAATCCTGTGGGCTCGGTGTTGCCTCCTCCCCCAGTTCGGAGTAACTTAGTGACAGGATCACAGGGTTGGAAGCAAGGGGATCCTCTTACCCCTAGGCCTAGTTTCGACCAGAGGGAAAAGTGGAGGGCCGAACGAGCGTGTTTGGAGTGTGGTGGCCAAGGACACTATGTGAAGGACTGTCCCTTGGTAGCCGCTAAGGTAGCTCAAGGAAAGATGAATCCTCCGGAGATGTGGAAGAGTTCAAGGAATAGGGGAACAGGAGGGAATGCAGTAGCTGTGGGGGAGTCGAGGCAAATGAATGCGGTAGCAGGGGAGGATGTGGATGAGGGAAAAGGCCTGGACCCGTCGGTTTGAGAGAACGTCGGCGGGTCCATTTCTCTGTCCTCTCTGCTATTGTTCCTTCTGATATTAAGAGGAAAGAGCTGACAGTAGCAGAACCATGTGTATACGAAGATGGACATTTCCTCACGATACCCATCACTAATGTGAGACAACCAAAAACAAAAATCAACGTAAAAGGGGCCCAGGTGGTCGCCTTATGGGATTCAGGAGCGACCAGTTCATATATAAACCCAAAAACAGTGGAGGAGTTAGGATTGGAAGTTATAAGATACCCAGAGGAAGTACCTGTACGTATGTTCGATGGTTCAGAAAGTATTGGTGGCCCCATCACGAAGTTCGTTGAAACGGGGATTCGTGTGTCAGTTGAGGACGAAGTTCGTATGATTCGGTTGGACGTCATGAAGTTGTGCGATGCAGATGTGGTGATAGGATGGGAATGGATGAAGAAGGAAGGAGTGGTCCTGGATGTTAGGGAGGAGGTAATAAAGATCCCGGGTAGACAGAAAAGAGAAGGGGAGAAGTTAGGAGCGGTTTTTGGGTCAAGGAAGGGGAGG
>NW_006711230.1:410874-542919 GCF_000271645.1 Tremella mesenterica DSM 1558
AGCTACACCCCTTTCGACGTCTGCGCCCTCCTGGTTGGGTGAGACATCGACTCAGAGCGTGAAGTTAGCCGAGGTTCGTCGACCGTCGGTCTATTAAGAAGTAGTTGTTCGACGGCCGTGACACAAAAGACCTCATCTTGACATACTACTTACATCCGACACATCCCTCATCATCGTTACCCCTGTTCACACCATCACATACACCCTTATCGTCATCTGGACCTGCCCGGATCCTTCGCAAGTGTCACGGCCGTCGAGCAACTTCTTCCTTATAGACCGACGGTCGACGAACCTCGGCTAACTTGACGCTTCTGAGTCGATGTCTCACCCAACCAGGAGGGCGCAGACGTCGAAAGGAGTGTAACTACGGCGTACTTCGGCGTAGTTACTCTAACTAAGGCTTTGTTCTATTGATGGCGATGTATCTCGATGTATAGCTATCTCTATTTGTCTTTTACTACTGACAACAATCAAGGATCGCTGAAGAACTTCAGCGATCTTCTCAGCTAATATTATCTACTCCTCCTAGACGTTCATCCAACCCTCTCGCGCTTTGACGTACTTCAACGCACTTCGTCCAACTTCCCCGAGCCCTCGGCCATCCTCTTCCTCCTTCGACTAACTCCGCCTAACATCGCCGCACTTCTGCTCCCATTGTCCCGTACTTTAGCCTAAACTCCGTCTAACTTCGCCGTACTTCTGCTCCCATTGTCCCTACTTAGACTAACTCCGCCTAACATCGCCGCACTTCTGCTCCCATTGTCCCTACTTAGCCTAACTCCGTCTAACTTCGCCGTACTTCTGCTCCCATTGTTCCTACTTAGCCTAACTCCGTCTAACTTCGCCGTACTTGGTGTCAGAAGTCCTGAGTTACGTGTAGAGTAAAAAGGTTAAGGCGTGATGGGGTTTTGATGGCCAAAGGAGGGTCATTGTTGGTGGAGTAATCGAGGTGTCGCGACGTAGTTCGTGACAGCAAGTCACTTTAGCCGTCCGACTATATCACAAGTCTACGGACAACATACTAACCGTCGTTGTCCGAGCTAACTAAACAATTGCAGTCCACCTGTCTTTGATTCATCGAGGTCTGCCAAGGACAGGACCGTGACAGTATGGTTTGACATCCGTACCTTCGATTATCCCAAGACATCCATGGATAAGGAGATAGTTTTCAATGGCAAGTTTCCAATCAAAGTAGTTGCTTTGACTCGATAGTACGGGTACAGATTTGAGACCGATCGTAGTCAAACGATCATGCGACATTGTGCTTTAAATTTAGCTTATGAATTGTATTACAATAATAGACTCTCGTAGAGGACTTATCGTACGCAAGACGTACACCAGAGGCCTCTACTGTGTACGCCACCAGCACGGACTGGATTTTATACGTCTACGAGGCGACGTCTACGTCACAACCGAAGCTGGACTGTCCTTATTCTACTACACCAGTACGGTGTGTCGTGTACGATTTGTCGTACGGTTCCCGATGTCTCGTCGGGTCGGTTTGTATGCACGTTCAAGTGCGTACGATCGGTGCGATATCTTCACTATATTCAGAGGTACTGAGACTTTTAATCTATTTGAAGTGTACGACAAATACAAATACGATGATGGTAAAGAATAACATCGAAGGCTACAGAATAAAATCGTATAACCAATCTGTACCGTTATGTGGTATTACTTACACAGTTTGTGACAAGTTGAAATAGAAACTTGCCTTAGTTATACACAGAGGTATGTGGACTTTCAACTGTTAATATTGAGATGATAATCCAGAGGGGGAAAAGAGCATACATCAATTCTACATGTCTCTATACTTATCACATTCCACTTACACGCAGTAAACCAGAGACAATCGAATCAAGTTCAGAGGATAAGTTGAAGGGAGAAATATTCCACGGAAGGGGTAATTACAGTATTTAATGGCGGTTTGGCCGTCCTGGACCAATCCTGGACCAATCCTATGGGCTAACAACTTTTGTCTCACGAAACCAGCTTACTGACCTGTTCCGAGCCACAACTCACCCTCTTCCGGTCGTTGCTCTATGGTATCTCGAGCTTCAACCGTTACACCGAGTGAATATATCGGCCTTTTGATAGGGGATGAATCAACTCACTCAGAGTTTTACCTCATCTTATTCTTACCCATTTCCGCACGGATCGCCTCAAACCCATGCGACGCTTGATCGTGTTGGCCGTATGGGGATAGTCCGTTTGGTTTTATCAATTCTACTCTAAAATTTTCCGCTGAAAACCCATTTCCGTTGATAGATGTGGAGTTTGAATTAAGTTGAAGAAGGCTAATAGGTTGGTAAATGGGGAATTTAACCAGTATCCATCTACTTGACTTACTCTCTTCTACTCCGACCATACTTACCCACCTCTATCATTGACAATATGTCTACCTCCATGTCCATGATTACTAGTCATCCCTACTGGAGGCGTGTTGATTACGAGATATACCCTTCGGATGGTCGTACAGTCACTAAGTGGGTCTTGGAAGGGATAGATGACTTGTCCTTCCCCTTTCTGATCACAGACGCAAAGATCTCGGTGCTTCTGGGTGAAATGGATAATGATGGGGAATGCCATCTGATATTTGCAACATCGGTCAGTTTGCTATGTCTTTTGTGGCTGAATGTTGACAATCACAGTTTGATGCAAATCGGAACAATCATGATGCAGAGACCACACCTGATTTAATCTGTTACATGAACACACCCCAGATTCAAAGCACAGCTAAATTGTACACAGACAGACCAAAAGAGGAGCTGAGTATGTTAGCGCCTCTGCGAATCAAGACTATCTTACCTGTACACAAGTACTCTATTGACCAAAAAGACTCGATGTTGACTGAAGTGGCTCTAACAGCTTGGCTCTGGTGTCGAGCAGTCCATCAAAGTCAATACATGAAGTGGCAGGCTATTACATACTGCTCTCGGCTATCTCACCAAAAGACGCGTACAAAGAAGCAATCTGACTCCCAACATGATACTCGAGTCACTCAAGCAGCAGTGACCGGAAGTGATTCGTTGCCAACGGATTCATTGTTTTTGACATGGCAATCGTGATTGCCTAATTCAAATGTTCGATTTTGTTCCTGTTATGTGCAGTGAAGGTATGCATACTTGCATAGTAGATGATGGAATGCATTGCATGAGAGAGAGATACATTCCCATTCCGCATCTCCTGGTCCGTCCGCATATGCTCCTTCAGTCAAAAACCAAGTCACACACTTAGAGGATCTCGTGGCCATATCATTCTCCTCGGATACGCACGCTCGGAGGTTTCGCTCTTTCAGTCGCAGGCGATTATCCGTAGTGGTGTACACAATCAGCCCCGAGGTCTTCACGTCTTCTCGCAATCGTAGCTTTCCTCTTGATAGTCCCGTAGGCGTATTTGTCTGCAGTATTGTATCGATAAGATGCTTGATCCCCCCCCCCCCCCCCCCCCCGTCCCCCCCGTGAGTAAGTAGATCAACACCGATTTAGTCTCCGCATCAACTTCTCTCGATCATCCTGAGTATCTTCGATCGGCTCGTCTCTCAGTCAGGTGAATGTCAGTATTGGGGAGGGCCCGCGGTACGATCGTGATGGTGCTAAAGACATGCAAAACAGCTCGCCAAAACGTGTGCAGCGAGATTCTTCCAAAGGACAGTAAAAGAATAGGTATTGCGGGAATGAGGCAAAAAGTGACTTGTGTATATAGTTTGAGAATGAAAATGGTGTATATCCCCAACTGCTGCCATCTCGAATGGAAATCACACAAACAACCCAGTCGAATAATTCAAACTTCCTCCTTCGTTTCTCTGTATTTCATCCGCTCAACTTTTCTACGTCCTCTCGCAGGTCCTCAATGTCAGGATCGGGGCTGTCTAGGCGTTCGACGTCGGAAATGTGGAATCGGTTTATGAGGCAGCCACGGGCGCAGCGGGTAGTTCACCAGTCACTGGTCCTTCCGCCTCGCCTGCGCCAATGTCACCGAGGTTGTGGAAGTCTGCCAATCAGCATCAGGCCCAAGTTGACTGTCACGTCATACAAGAGTATGGAGAGGACAAGGGATCGGAAAGGGTACGCCACAACCACTCACCCAGGATCTCACTATACATCATCACCTTCCATGTGTCCACTGGCAGGTCCGCATCGTTGAAAGACCAATCAAAGACTTCCGCGGCGACGGGTTCGTCGGAGGGATCGTGGTACGGGGCCAGATACTCATGGGAAAGCCCGTCGGCAGCTGAGACTCGGGTACGAGGATCGAAGACAAGCATCTTCTCCAGTAAATCAAGGGCTGGAATACATCAGCGCTGGCAAATATGGATCTATCGTGCCAGATCGCCTCCAACAGCGCGTGAACAGTGAGATGTGTGCCAGAAGGAGGCATACTCACAGATAGGGTCGGCATTCGGAAACTTCGAAGAAAATGGAACTTTTTCCCTTTTGGGCAAGCTTTGCACGAACCGCAGGGTCTACTCCGGTAAGCGAAAATCTAGTTGAGAGAATGATGTATCACAACTGACGTTTTCACTGGCGATAGTTTGTATGACATCGTCTGGTGGTGTGCCAAGGAGCTCGGTGATGATGGAAAATTGATTGACGTCTATGCATCAGCAACAATCAATCTGCAGCGTGTTCGTGACTGACGATCTTTCCCTGGGAAGAGGGGCTTTCCCTCTAACATCTCGGCGAAAATACAGCCTGTGCTCCAGATGTCGACTGTGCGCATCAGCACAGACTCTATGAATCGTGGTCGCGCATAGGATACTCACCGGCCACATCATACTTCTGCCAAGTTAACATAATCTCCGGGGCGCGGTAATATCGCGTAGAGACGTATCCCGTCATTTGAGGGTCTTGAATTCGGGCCAATCCAAAGTCGCAAATCTTCAAATCGCAATTCTCGTTGACGAGAATATTTGATGGTTTCAGGTCACGATGGACAACGCCGGCGGAGTGAACGTATTTGAGACCACGAAGGATTTGGTAAAGGAAGTACTGGATGAACTGTTTTTCAAGCGGGCGAGAGGTGAGCAGTCGGTGGAGATCGGTACCAAGCAGCTCTGTGACGAAGTATCTCATGGTCAGCATGGGGTCTCCTGGGGTAGCGACTGCGGACCGCCTCCGGTTGTGAAGCGGGAGAGAAGGGGGAAGAGGCGACACGCACATGTCTTCTAATGGTGATATGAAAATGTCGCTCAATGAGATGATCTGCAGATCAGTATGTGCACCTGAGAGATATTAAAGTATTGAACGACTGACATTCTCATGCCTCAGATGTTTAAGAAGCTTGAGCTCCCTATATGTCCGCTTGCTGAGTACAGGAGTGGAGAAAGGCTTCATGATCTTTTTGATAGCGACAGAGGTGTTGGAGAGTTGATCCTTTGCGGAACTGAAGGGTGTTAGCCACTTTCTGGAGAAGGGAGCTCGATGGGACACTTACCAGACGAGTCCGAATGCGCCCATACCGACCGGTTGAAGGTCTACATATCGCGTGGTTACCTCGAACACCTGTGTACATCAGCAATGGGTTGACTTATCACAGACCTGGCATCGCTGGGGAACAGAAGGAGTGAAGAAGGTGATAATGGGTGAGGTCTGGGAGGTAGTAGAAGACTTACTGTACCAAAGATGGAAAGCTTTACGAAATCCGCCATGATTTTACCAGAGACGGGCCACCAGGCTTTAAATCTGACAGTCTGGTGGGGGAACGAATACCAAGGTGGGTTTGTTATCAAGTTGGGATGAGTTTGTACATTGGGAGATGAGAAGCCAATGTTTTGTGAGAGCAGCATGAGTGAAAGTAGGGTTTGAGAATGTGGGAAAAGCGCGTAAAGAGGGGAAAGATGCGTGAGCTCTCTTCGCCACATCGTGCAGTAGTAAAAGGCTTACATGAAGATTATCAAAAGTGCCGTACTATTTGTCAATTGACAATTGACGACCTTGATGTTCCTTGAGATGGTTGACAAAGACTTGTGATATGTTTCTTGACTATTGAGAAAAAGGCTTTCGATGAGGTGAAAGAGACCCCGATGTAGGATAGACGCTTCGGGCGGCGGCGATCAGAGCGGAGCTCGTCCACACGGTCTGGGGAAGAGACAAAGGTGAGAGTGAGAACACCTGAGAAAGGACAGGTAGAGCTGGAAGGACTAACCCCCAGCGATGTACGTGTTTGGGTTGAAGAGATGAGAGGGGCTGATATGAGAAGATATGAGGAAAGATGATGGGAGGGTAGTGGGAAGGGTGTGTCTGTAATGGGTTGGAGGACGGCGTGGCAGACTGGGGTACAACTGCAACCGGAACTTCTATCCTCGGCGTTATACGATTGAATTCCCGATATTGGCAGTTTATCCACTTACGATAAGAAGAGTGAACCCTCAGGTTTTGGTGTGCCTCGAAGTGGGCATCGCTTGCACAGCGTGACACATGATCACTCAAGAACAGGCAAGCTAACGTCAGATGCAGATGCACGAGTCAAGCAGGATCATCCACCTCTACTCGCGATGACAAGTCTATCCGATGTCCATGTCCCACAACTTCTCTTCCTGATCTGTTCATTTGAAGTAAGGGTAATCCCTCTCCTGATTCATCTGAGTGACCTAAACCGAGCCATCCCGCTTTGAGACCGTTGGAGATGACCGTCTCTAGCACTCGTTCCAGTTTCTCACTCCTGGTCATTAGCCACTCCTCCTGTGACGTGCCACATGTAACGAGCTACCGGCCACGGGTCACCGGTCACGGACACACTGCCGAGAGAACGTTGATCACGATGTGCTTAAAACTCTCTCTGATGGTGTCACGGAATCGAGTGAGGTCATAGAGAGTCAAAGTAACATAGGGCGGTGATAGAAACGTGAAGAATTTACTGACCGCTCTCTCAAGTCATCCACTCCCTCCCTCCAAGTTGCACTCTCCAACAGCCCTCGTATACTTTTCACGTCTTCTTCCAAATTATCCAACCTCTCATGTACCTCATCCCGTCGTCTCGTCTCTTTCCGTGACGACCGCCATGTTTCACCCACTATCAATCCTGCGCCCACCAGAAAGAGAAATGATTCAGCTAGAAAAGTAGCTCCGTTTTGTATGGCACTATCCATCAGCATTTGCCCTTCCTTGTCAAGTCATCAGTTCAGAGGACCCTACACGTCCCATTGAGATAGATCACCCTGACCACGTGCCCCTTCACGGGATAGAGTGAAGGTAGGTTGTTAGCAGTAGTAGTTCTTATGAGACCGAGTAAGTACCGAAAACGGAGTAAAGCGAGTTCAATACAACTTACCGAACATCATTCAGAGGCTTGATATTCTTCGCTTCTTCATTCAACAACCCCAATCTCATCCTAGCTTCTGTTCTATGCATAGACTATTCCGTCAGCTCTATGTCTTTACTGAGAGAATGGCGAGTTTACCTGTGCAAGACCTATACAAACACTTCGAAATGTTGGATGTCTGATACTTCAGCTTCGACCACAACTGTGTATATCCTTCCCAGTTGCTTTTAATGTTGAACAACGAAATCGAGATTGTTCCGAAGACACATGCCTCCTTCCATGCAACAAGCAACATTACCTGGAGCGGCTTCCGAATGTTGGTGGAGGACGACCAAGGAAGGGGATACGGTGTTTTGTCACGAGTTGGTAAGGAAGTTCACTCACTCGGCCGCTTGATTCTTTATGGTGGTAGAAATTGGTTTCGCCAGTGTCTATTCATCAGCCCACCATACACATCCTTCTCCCTTCTCATCGCGTTTTCCAGCGTCTGTTCCAGAGGTTCGGACAATTTGAATGAGATAGAGGTCAAGCCGGACTCACCCGGATGGCCAAAGTCAGGATCTTAGCAGAAGCCATCCCTCTCTATATCCCACCCATTCAAACCTTCTTTCCTAGCTTTATTCCTCCGTTGTCGCAGCTCTTCTCAAACGCAGCGAAATGGCCATAGACGCTCGTTCCCCCGGCAACTCCAAGTCGGAGCCCCACCCAAACTTGATTAGGCGTGTCTATCTCACACGCCTATCTCGCTTACCGCCACCTGGAAGTCCTGCTTCGTACACGTTTCTAAAGGAAGATGTGACATCATACCCTCTCGTCGCTGGCCTCTGGCATCATGGGATGAAAAGAGGAAGGGGGCATCTTTTCAAGCTCCATATCTATCTTGTCATTCATTAAAGCGTTAGATCCGAATCAAGTTCAACAACATAAGAGAATCTGAGAAGAAATGGTATTTGTTAGAGTGGTCACCAGGTCTGTAGTCCGTGCTAGACCAACGGTGGTGAGTGTCCCTGTCCCCTCCACAACCCTCTCGAAGATAGCTGGACAATTCACCGGGGGACAGAGCTAGGACCGAGTAAGGTAATTAAATCAGAGACAAATCTCTGACGTCGGGGGGTATACACATCTCCTTCTTTGTTCAGAAAGAGGACGCTGACACGACAGAGACAATATGCCACCGTCCCGCCTACTGGAACACCTCCTAAAAGTGACAGTAAGTCGTCCCTTCACTCCTGTCCCGTACAATACACAATACTTGGGACACATCCAATACCAACAATTCGTTGGACGTTGAAGAGTTGTAAGAGAGCGAGGACCTAACCTCAGACACTCTTTTGTACGCCGCCGCGGCCGTAGGTCTGGCCGGCGTGGGTTACTACTTCTTCGCTGCTGGAGGAGATAATGTCGCCAAGGGTAGAGTGGCTCAAGCAGAAGGACACGCCAAGGGAGCGGTGAGCGTTTGGTTCTTCTTTCCTGCCCTTCAGTCTACTCCATGGCTTCGTCTGTTCGTCTAGCATCACGGAGTCTTGGTACTGGGTGTACTTGATGATGCAGGTCTCGTTAAGGTGGGCACGAAGGAGAATGGTTGCTTACTCTTAGGCTTCTGAGTTGAGCGGAGAAGCTAAAGGAGCATACAACGAAGCCAAAGGTGAAGTGAACAAAGCGCTCAAGTAGATCACCTCTTGCAAATAAGGAAGTATGAGGAGACAAGAGAGAGGAAGGGAAGAAATGGAGAACACACGATCTGTCAGTTTGTAAAGTGTGCATGATTGAAGAGATGGATGATATTTTGATCAACGCATTTCGATGCCCATCTCTTGGACGACACGACGTTGGACTTGGTCTTGCAGTACATTGACTTCTGCATTACTTAGTGAACTACATATCAGCCGCCAACTCATTCCATCATTTACGAAGGATGAAATGATCAAAAGTCGACAAGGATGTGAGAAGAAAGAGAGAATCAAGAACTCACCGATCCATGCTTCGATAGTTGAGACGATAGCATTTGCTCTGTCGTCCCGTTTTAGGATGCGTAAAGTCGTCAATCTACTAGTCAGAATTTTGACTCCCATATCCTGTATCTTAAACGGAAATACAAGAAAGTGTCACTTACCAACTCTACAGTCTCTACTAAATCCCCAGCTACATCTCTCACTATCTCACAAAAGTCGTTTTCATGAAATACCTTTCCCCCATTCTCGTCCATTTTCACACTCATCTCCCCTTCTTGTATCCTGCCACCGGCACTGACCGCCCCATGTTCTGATGATGCGGGGACTGACGAAATAGGAAGCCAGAATGACATGTCTTTGTAACACGGTGGATATTTTGAGTAAGGTTTGAACTGAGTGATTTGTCCAGGAGAAAATTGCGAGATGAATCTTGGATCTGTTGACCAGAAAAGTCGGATGTCAGGGATATCGAATAAAACCATTGCTATTCTTTCTAAACCTAATCCGAATGCCCAACCGGCTTTATGACCAACTCCTATTCATCAGCAGATGTATCGATAATTCTTCACATTCATCATGTATACCGAAACCCTTGAGAGGTCATGTTATCAATACAAAAAACCTAAACTCACTCGCTTGATCTAAAGTACGTTGCATGACAACTCCACAACCTAATAATTCTAACCATTCTCCATTCCACCAGACTTCCACTTCATAACTTGGAGTTGTAAAAGGGAAGAAAGCTTCTATCCATCTCACTCTTAATGGCTCACCCTCATGAGTCGCAGATTGTCCAAAAAGTCGAAATATGAGAGAATTCAGAGAATGTTTCAAGTGTTGTGTGATTTCAGCCGCATGAACAGGATCATGTTCTGATTGATAAGGATTATCAGGTCCGACCTTTGTTGGATCTTCAATGATAAGTGGACATTTCTTCAATTCCATAGACAACTTCCTGTTCAATTCCGGTAACACGTCCAGTTCATCTTGAGGCCAAATATGAGTTCCTTCCATTTGATGAAAGACTGGATAATGAGAAGAATCAATTTCATCTCGTCGATAAACGTCCGCAGTGAGTAACCATGAATTTAAATCTTTTCGATATGTTCCAACCTCATGGGCGCTTGTATGTGTTCGTAGCATGTATTCCTTGTTTAGGTAATACGAGTCTGTGAGAGCTCTTCCGGGATGATCTGAGGGAAAACCTAATTCGTCAAAGTTTTCATGAACGGTGACGACGGGAGAGGAGGGTATGATAGACTTGAATGTGGAGAAATGTGATTCTATTATTTGTCGAAGTATGGAAATGGGATGATTGGGTTGAGTGTGAAGTGAACGGGGTAATTTGGAGAGAATAGAGGGAGGAGTGTTGGAGTATGAATCTAGAGGATAGGTCTTGCCTTCTATGAGATAGGGCTGCTGAGGGGATATGGTGGATTGAGTACGACGTCTAAGTTGAGTGAGGGGAGAGGAGAGCGCTCGGGAAATGTATGGTGGTCGGAGGTTGGAGCAGCCCACAAAGACCGTCCGAGGTGACAGAAGGACCATGATGCTATGATCTGGTCCTCTACCTTCTGATCTCAGGCTTATGGCCGGCAGCTGGCAGCCGGTAGGAAGTGTAAAAGTCGAAGGGAAAAGTCGATTCAGAACAGTGAGTGAAGCGAGTGGGATTGGCTCCGAGTAGGAGTAACTCTGTCCGACCAACGGAATTTGTCCTCGTTTCCTCCATCCTCCCTTCCTTTTGCTTCAACTTTTCCATCATCAGATCGCACCTCGGTCCTTCTCCATATACACTTGATTTCCAAGTCGGTTAGTCAAAAATTAGAGAGTGGAGAGTAGGGCTGTGACAAAAATCAGACCCCTCAACGCCCTCAGTCCTATTTGCCTCACCTGGACGGCGTGGCATCATGAATCAAGATGATCCCGACAGCAATATGGACGACGAAATCATCGTCAAAACTCCTGCCAAGTAATTCACCCTTATTCAGTTGGAACAAATGCTGAGTGATATAGAAAATCAGTACCGATAAAAGATCCAGATTATTACTTTCATTTTTACTCTTCACTCCAAAACCAGTGCGTCATCTTATGATCAAAAGTTGAAGTCAACTGATGAAATCAGAGCTAATATGATTGGGGATACATCCAGGACGGGGACTTATAGAAAGGCTATACTTGGGAACTCAGAGGTGGCATTCAAAGATAAGTTGGTATTGGACGTTGGGGCAGGTGAGTTTGAGTGTCTCGCATCTTCCAACCATGAGAAGTCGTACGGTCCTTTGGATCCTCCGACATGAAGAAAAGGTTGCTTATATGATAGGATCTGGCATTCTGTCGTACATTTCTGCTCAAGCTGGAGCAAAGCATGTCATAGCTTTAGAAGCTTCTACCATGGCTGAGAAGATCTCAATTGTGAGTTCTTCTTTCCTCACTCGCTTCTTTGACAAAATGCCCATGCTCGTTACGCAAGTCGTGGGAATTCGCTGATCTTCAAGATAGTCAACGCTGCCAATCGGGGAAATTCGAATTGGCATTTGAAAGATCGAATACGTGTCGTAAAAGGTTTAGTGGAAGATGAAACTGTACAAAAACAAGTTTTGGAAAGTGGAAAAGTGGATACTATCGTTTCAGAACCTATAGGAGTTATGCTCTTACATGAACGTATGGTATGTCATTTTTCCATCATCACACCCTAAGATGATTTCTGTCAAAAAGCTAATCTTGACAGGTCGAATCATTCTTATTAGCTAGAGATTTGTTCTTGAAACCTGGAGGGCAAATGCTTCCTTCGTCTGGACAGATATACTTTTGTCCATTTACCGATGAGGCTATATATCATGAGACTGAGCAAAAGGTGTGTCAACTCATAGTTCCAAAGCCAGGTGATTGATGCCTATAGGCGCAGTTTTTCAACTCGACTTTGTTTGGTGAGTCAACAGTCAAATTTTCCACCGAGGATTTTTGATCCTAGGTACCGATTTCAGAGAATTGTACAACGCAGCAAGGGAAGAAGTCTTTGGTATGTTTTCTTTTTTGACTGTTGGGCTGAGGTAGAGAGGGGGCTGATCTTGACAGCTCAACCTGTGGTTGGCATGTTTCCACCTAATTCACTCCTCTCTATACCTTGCCCACCGGAGACATTCGATTTCTACACCTGCAATATATCCGACCTGTTGAAATTCTCTACGCCATTGGATTTTGTCGTTACGCGGACAGCTTTGATCCATGGGGTAAGTTCTATCTTTACCTTCACCACTAGTCTACAACTCCATCATTGATCATCTTTCCGAGTTGCCGTATTGATCTCTCCTTGACGGTCCTACCTCCATGTCGCAAATAGTCAGTAGAGCTATCAAACATTGTCGTTTGGAGCGATCATTTGGCCGAGTAGAGTGTCTTACCTGACTCCTCAGCTGGCATCATGGTTCGACCTCGACTTCTACCCTAATCCTTCCTCTTCCATTCCTCCTGCTGATTCTTCCTCCACAGAAGGCTGGGATTTCCCCGTTTCCTCATCTCCCGCTTCTTGGCTTTGGGGTACTCAAGATTCCGCTTTAAACCCACCTCCTACTCCCTCTGCTCCCATCAATGGTTTACACGTACGTTTATCCACAGGACCTAACGGTATGTTCTCATCCTCTATATCTCCCTCTGACTGACATTCCAGCTCCAAGGACTCATTGGCAGTACGTTCTACATTCATGTGTAAAATGTCAAATGTCAAGTGACTGATGGTATAGACAAACGAGGTTGATGTTACCTGAACCACTAGCCGTCAATAAAGGTGAAAGGGTGATAGGATCCGTTAACTTCCAAGTGAACGATTCTAGGTCTTATGATCTGACTGTGGAATTATACGTCGATAGACCGGGTTTGACAGCACAACCTAATCCTTTGTATAGAAAAGCGAATTATAATCTTCATCAACAATGTTTCAAGTGAGTGAGATTCGTCTACACAGACATAATTATCATTCCTCATACCTTGACCTCGGTATCAGAAGGAAGGAGAAACGAATTGATGTCGAGATTGAAAGAAGACTGATATAGATAGTTATTCTTATATCCCACCTGAACCCACTATCCCAATGTGAATGAAAGAACGAATTTTTTTATGACTAGGAATTATTGATTTCCTCATCTGCATTCTATCTTGCCATATGCATATCTTGTGTTCATAACCTACCATAGGTTCATCTCCTTACAATGTATGATACGGGTTCTTCACATTATCATACCTCTCGTATAACTACATGCCCGAACCTCCGAAATCCCCATGAAAGTCTTTACTGTTGTTCCTAGACTGAAGCTATGGTATATGAGGGGAGAAGTTGTCATAAATCCACCTTGACTACTAACTCATCTAATCCCCGCTCATCATCATCATTCCCCATGACCACAACTTTCATCCCTACACCCGCACACACACATCTCTCTCCCATTTCAGTCAAAAGTTTCGCACGGGCTTCCATACCCGTACAATGGAGCGGTAGAATATAAGCCGGCTTAGGATGTATTCTATTACTCAGAAAATCGATGGTTTCCGCTACTGGTTGTGAATGAGAAGGAACGAGATGAAAGCCTCCTACTACCATATGGATCGGTCTGTCGTGTCGTTTTATGGCTTCTATAATGACGTTACAGATTCCTGCGTGGCTACAACTAGCATGTCAGCGGCGGCCATTTGGCTGTAAGATCTTAGGTTCAAGGTTAAAGGAAGGAGTGTCGCTTCCATCTCAGAACCATTACTGATGTTGATAACTCATCTGTGGAGAAGGGAATGTCAGGGCTGATGGTTTTGTAGTATTGGGACTCGAGATAAGGGGGAGGGGCCTATAGGAAAGACTCACGGACTGAATATCACCAGTCCTTTACCTTTGACATCAACTGTAATGTATCGTTCGTCCATGATGAGCTATCCGTCAGTAAAACAAATTATACCACGATTCCCTCCTATATTCTAAGCTTGCCACGGCAAGTTTTACTTCCCCAATTACCATATCTACCAAAATTTACCTTCTATTGAAACCCTCAGTACGACTGCGAGGACGATGTCGTTTTGTGAGATGGGCCAACTCACCTCATCGGTAAACCACCCTTTATCCCCGTCCTCATCTACCCATCTAACCGCCCCCGGTATACCCTTCTCAAACCCTGTCACCCTCTCAACTTCCCCGCTCACCTCCACACCCGTCTTGTCAAAGTTCATCCCCAATACCTCGTGGGGTGAGTTGGCTTGAAAAACCATTCCGTTCAAACCTTTGATTTGATCAAATGTCGGATCAGGGTTGAGACATGCTATGGGTATATAAGTGGGAGGAGGGGCGATACCTCTTCTGATCGGACGATCTGGGTGGACGTCGACACGGAGGGGAAGATGATGAGGCGGACGAAGGGAAAGGACTTGGGGGATACCGCCTGAGTCTAGACTGGTCAGTTGGTGAGTCCCATGATTGTAATAATTGCTCAAACAAAGGTAGAGAAGATAGCGGGAACCGTCACTTAAACGTGTATCTGTTGGTAACAGAACAGATAAAAAGGAGGATCAGTCAGGAAGAAGGTGAGAGTAGTGATGGGTGAGTGACGCAGGGGAGTTGAAGGTGGGTGAGGACTTGAATTGAGGAACGATGACTTACGGTCGGAATGCCAATGTGATAATACCAAACAATCCAATTTATTTAGATCCACTTGCATAGCCTCGATATTTCTCTCGATAGTCTTACCATCCGGTCCAGCATCCAATAAGACCTGATGCTCTTTCCCATTGACCGTAGTTTTCTACTTTCCGTCAGCGGGACAAAGGTCATTTGATAGCTTACCAGCAAGATAGACAATCCATGAGCACCACAGCAATAATGTTCAAAGTCAATCAGTGGGACCTTGGTGAGTGGGTCTAGAGGAGCTCTTGGGAGGTGTTGAGGGAGTTCATGGCTGAAGCCTTCGGGAAGTTTGGAGAACCTAAAAATGTCAGTGTGTGTCTCGTGTACGAGCACAGAAGGAGTCAAGCCGCTTGTTAGCTATCTAGTAGAGAGAAACAAAGATGGGAATCACCATTCGATACCTAAGAGATCAACATGAACTCAGAGAAAGAAAAGGCCCGAGTGACTGACTGTTATCGACCAATATGAGAAATTCTAGCTTATCAACTTTGGTCAGAGAATGTCCTGGACCTAGCTTGGGAGGGTCAGACAAGCTCGGGATCGGTTCTTTGTATGGGTCCATTTTTCCCATCCGTCTATACTGGCTGAATTGTCTCAACGAGCGAGAAGGTTATCAAGTTACATGATAATGATGACAAGACCGATGGCGATGATGGCGATGATGACGATGACGACGATACTCGGATCCGGTCAATTGAAAAACCACCTCTAATCTTTGTTCCACCTTACTTCCATTCCTTCTCTTCACTTTCCCTTTTGTTGACTTACGAAGCGTCATTCAGAAGTAGCAAAACATCTTAACATATTTCATGGCTATACATATCCGTTTGTCAGCAAGCATCTTGAAGGCATCCCCACCCAATGCCCGCTTCCCTCTACCTTCGACCCAACCCTCGGGCGTTCTTCCTCTTGACCTCTGACCATGCTCTCGTCTTTCGACACCCAGATACGACCGAGTCAAAGGCATCAAAGAGCGTTGTGGTGGCCGAGTTCTTAGCTATGGAGGAAGTGGACATGCGGGGGTTAGTCATGGTGAGCAGAGGTCGTACTGTGGAAGGTGTTCTAGGTGTCACTTGTGTTCCTACGGGTATGTTTAATCACGTTCATGACTTACTATGATGCTACTGACTTCTTAGAGAGGTCTCCAATACCGGAAATCTTTCTACTACTCATGACTGATTTTACCCCTTTATCCCCATTTCTCCCTTCTTCCTCATTACGGCCAGCTCGAGTCTTGGGGGTCGAATTCTTTTCCCTTTCGTCGTCTTTTTGGGATCCACCTGATCTCGTTGCTGCCATCAATGCCTCAGTAGCCTTGGACGAATGGCAAGATCCTTACAATCCTCAAGCTTACCCTTTATCTCAATCATCCACCCAAAGCCAGGCTCAACAACAGGGACTCGAGCATCCTTGTGCAGGAATGAAAAAATACCTCGAATCGGGCGGGTTTTTCTTCGCTGAGGAATGTAAATGGGATATTTCCACTCGGATGGGAGATACAGATTGGGTTCATGCGGAGAAAGGATTGGTCAAACATCCACTCGATACGTTTGACGAACGATTCGTTTGGAACGCCAAGCTTTTAGCACCATTATTGAACTTCCGCTCTAAACTTCCTGCCAGCGTCAAAGCTGGCTTGGATCAACAAAACTTGCTCATACCAGTCTTACAGGGATTCTGTGGGTCAGTACCTATAGCTACGGGGACATACACCGAGAATGGGAGACCTGAGATCGCCGCGTTGGGGATTATCAGCCGTTTGAGTTGGAAACGCGCCGGAGCAAGGTTTAGAACAAGAGGGATAGATGATGATGGACAAGTGGCCAACTTTGTGGAGACAGAAGTGGTGCTCGCGACCAGTAACGTCTGTTTGAGCTATGTGGAGGTGAGAGGTTCGGTGCCGATGTTCTGGCAACAACCAAGCACAGGTCTTGGTACCCTACAACAAAAGGTTGAGATAATCAGAGTCAGTCGTGGTCTTCTTATTATTAGCAAACATTTCATTGATCATGCAGCCTCCTCAGGCCACACAACCGGCTTTCGATAAACACTTCCTAGACCTCATGGATCATTACGGTTCCATTCATGCGGTCAACTTACTAGGACAGCGAGATTCCGAAGCTATGTTGTCGGCGGCATATTCAGATCATCTAGCATCTCTCAGACAGACATTAGAAGCGATGCCCCATGATGGGACATCACCACGGGGTGATCTAGATCTCACAGCCTATGACTTTCACGCTTCTGTCAGAACCAACGGGCAGGATGCACCCAAACACGACTTTTCCACCAGACTGAATGGTCCTGTTCGGTCATCTGAGAAGTTTGCATGGACGGCCATCGATGCGGAGACCGGACAGATCATCGAAAGACAACAGGGAGTTTTTCGTGTCAACTGTTTAGACTGGTAAGTATCTAAGACAGTCACTCTGTTGTGTAGGGCTGTGATACTAACTCGTAGCCTTGATAGGACAAATTATGTTCAAGAAGTCATTTCCTCGATTGCCCTAGCTAGATTCCTTCGATCAATCGGCTCGCCATTAGCAACCAGTCCCACTCTTTGGAACGCCCATCGACAGCTTTGGGCGGACAATGGAGATCGGCTTAGTAAGATTTATGCGGGGACAGGCGCATTGAACACTTCAGCCACGAGATCAGGTAAAAAGACCTTTGCAGGATTACTCAGTGATGCCACCAAAAGTATGGGAAGGTCAGTCGTGTTTGATACCCAGTAAGTAAACAAGCTGACAAGTGCCAGAGCGTACATTACCAATTTTCAAGATAAGGGCAAACAAACGTCAATCGATATGTTACTGGTGAGTCACCACAATTCTCGTCGATCAACTCTCATTATCAGGGCATGATGGCTGGTCAGCGTCCTGTGGTTTTGTTCGACCCTATTGGGGATTCTGTACAGACTGCCTTGGCTGCGCGGTAAGCAGGTCAATATCACCCCAGCTGAGCTGACCCGGTAGGGTGGACGAATACTCTCAAACCAGAGAAATCACAATCTTCGCTGGGACCTGGAATCTGAATGGCAAGGTGAGACCAGTGTTATCAACCATGAACGTAAGGCTGACTCTGTGCAGTTACCAGATGAATCCCTTGAACCGTGGCTTTTCCCCGCTGGGAAAGAAGAGTGAGTTCTCGAACTCTTCATCTCTATGCTTACGCGAAAGTGCGGACATCTACATGATTGCATTTCAAGAAATCGTAGAACTTACTGCTGGTCAAATCCTCCAGACTGATCCTGCTAAACGGTAAGTCCCTCCATGGTTGGGGGGAACGGACTGATCGAAGACGCATGTGGGAAAAGTACATCATGGACACGTTCCATGCTCGCGGGGAGAAGCATCCAGAGTATTTATTGTTCCGAAGTGAACAGCTAGTCGGAACAGCCCTCATCATTGTCATACGCTCCGATCTCGCCCCAAACGTCCGAAATGTGGAAACCGCGACCAAGAAGGTCAGTGTCCTGTCTTGGGGCTCTAACGTTGCTGACATGCAGACGGGTTTGCAAGGACTCAGTGGGAACAAAGGTGGCGTGGGCATACGCTTGGACCTTTTCGATTCGAGTTTCTGCTTCATGACCTGTCATTTAGCTGCAGGACAGAATAACGTGGCTGAGAGGAACGCCGATTATCGAACCATCTCGGAAGGCCTCAAATTCTTGAGGGGTAAATCGATTGAGGATCATGAGTGAGTGATCCATGAATGGCGAAAACGCAGCTGACAGTCGAGTGTCATCATCTGGGCTGCTGATTTCGTATGCTCTCTTCCTTCCCATCAATATGAGACTGACATATAGAATTACCGGATATCGCTCCCGAATGGGGAAGTGCGAGAGTTGACAGCGTCTGATGACATCGAGTCTCTCGTGGAAGCAGATCAGGTGAGCTTCAGCAATTTGGCCAGTAGAAGGTCTTCCGCTTATGAACAGCTCAAACTGGCCATTGAAGCAGGCGAAGTGTTCCATGGATATCAAGAAGGAATCATCACCTTCCTCCCCACTTACAAGTAGTACGTATCCGTTCCTTCGTCTCTGCGACCTGGAATTGACGAATCAGCGACAACGGCACAGACGAGTACGACACGAGCGAGAAACAACGTATACCTTCTTGGACAGGTGCGTGTTCGGAAAGTCATTTGAGTGTATCACTGACTGAATGCAGATCGTGTCCTTTATCGGGGATCAGAAGTGGGTAACTGGAAGGACGGTGGAGGACTCCGATGCTGACGAGACAGGTTCATCTCGAGACGTACAATCGAGCAGACTTACGAACTTCGGATCACCGACCGGTATATGCTGTTGTTCGAGCTAACGTCAAACAAATCGATCACGTCAAGAAGGACCAGATAGCGGAGGAAATTATGGGAGCGTTGCGGTCGCATGATGGACGGATAGATACAAAGATACAAAATGCTCTATATGGTGGGCCTGGTGACGTGACGGAGAAGTTGATACCTTGTATGTCTTTCACACGTATCATAATCATCTGAATGATGCACCACCACAAATCTAAAGACTGGTTCTCTTTCTGACGTCCAGCAACTCTGCGTAATGGCCATAAACATTTCCCACACAAAGCACCCGCTCTACCTCCCAGACCATCCCGGACGATATCTCAGTCCAGTCTGAACACGAATCCTGTGACTCGTCAAGTTCCATCCGGTTCTGCCTCGCGTTATCTCATGTCAGTTTCTCAACCTTCAACATCGGTAGAATCAAATAGACGACCTCCACCTCCGATCCCTAATCGTATCCCCTCGACCAAATCTATTTCTTCCCTCACTCAAACGTCATCCTCTTCATCCGAACGTCGGTCAATAAACAACATTCCCAGAAAAATATCCAACGGTTCAGTGAGCAGTACCACCTCTCGGATTCACGCAGCATCTCCTACACCATTAATGACACCTACTTCCACAGGTGACTTTATCCTCGTTTCCTCTTCCAAAAACCCACCTCCCTTACCTTCCAGACAAGGATCCCTCCCTAGACTTTCTCCCCCTTCAATACCGAAACGTTCCAATGGATCTCCCCAAGCTGTGGTTCCATTGTCAAAAACAAGACCATCCTTAGACCTTAATGCTTCTCCACCGGAAGGCTTAGCTGCACCTGTGTTGACTCCTGACGTGGTGAAGACGGTGAAAAAGCCAGTTCCGAACGTTCCTAGTAAACCTGCCAAATTGCGTGGTGGGATGTCTGGTTCTGAACCTAAACATGTGACACCCATGACGACTTGATGATTGTATGGTAGTTGTTGTATACTTTGCATTTGTTATTTTCTCATTGTCATGTACCTACTAGCATGCTTGATGACGCACTTCAGGTCTCATGTGTGAGACGAGACAGTAGTTAGCTGATCATTGTGAGATGCAGTGATAGCAGTGGTGGTGGTGGTGGTGGTGGTGCCATGTTCCAGTTGCCACACGGACGACAATTCCAAAAGCTTTGACCTCTCTTTGTTACGTTGTCACCCCCTCCCTCCCTTCCTTCCTTCCCCCTTGTACCATTCACCCCTTTCCTTAACCCCTATTCTCATACAGACGTGCAGTATCCATCGTGCGTCACCATCATATCATCACACTCTTGTCATCCGTCGTCAAGCGTACAACTATTCTTGTTTGGTCACTCAAATCAAGGCCGGAAAAGGAAATTGCTCCATCAGCCATCCGGACCATAGAACAACGTGGTCTTCTCCCATTCAACTCTTCTCCATTACAACTCCACTCATCACTATCTCCCTTTGCTCCACACCGGGTAGTGTCTCAGTACAAATCATTCATCAAGTGAAAAAAAGAGAACATCATTATCTCGGAATTCACTCCTACAATCTACCTCTTTCCTCGAAAAGCCCGTATCCATGTCACGTTAACACCCCCCTTCTGATACACAATATCATTTTCATCCATTTGAACACACTTGATGATGGAAACAACCATCCAAGATGGTTCTCCATCAATTAGAGATCTCAATGATAAACCCGAACGAGAACGTTCTACTCGACCATTATCCGAAATTTCTGATAACGATAATCGTCGTTCTATAGTTTCTATAACAAGAGAGTCCAAGCGTTCTTCACGTCACTTGGAATTGGAAAAGGATAAAGGACGTTCACGTCCTTCTAGCGATGTAAAAGATGAAAACACACCACCTACAACTTCAACTCCAAACAGTCCTTCACTCAACCAAGTCGTAACTGGTGGTCAGATGAAAATGCTCACTATCAACTTGATCGATTACGCTTCGCAACAAAGAAGGAACGAGATTACAGGTTCACCTATACCAACTCCAATTCCTAGTCCCTTATCTACAAATATGACTACGGGTATTTTAGAATCTGACGAAACTGTACTTTCCGATATGGGAGATTCAGGTCATGAAGATTTAAAGGATAAATCTGTGACAAAGGAAACGAATACGAAGATTAATCGAACGGTAACTTACGCCGAAGCTTCAAAATCTGTTGGGGATAAACATACGGATAATTCTATTCCTACTTCTCCAAAACATCAAGAAACACAATTTGCAGGAATAGCAGAAGATAAGAAAAGAATATTGATAGAGGATAAAAAATTACCAAAAACTCCAGAACCTGAAGAAACAAAATCGTACGTTATCACTTATCTGTAATCCGGCTCATTCACCACTCGGAATGTTACCTTTCAGAGCTGATTTGACAGACGTCCTGTATCTATCGATGGTGTATCAGCTTTATACATTGCAAAACGAGCTTCTCTTCGTCCTTCCCCATTAGGTCCATCATATGCCGATATCGTCAGACCTAACATATCCTTACCCCTTACCGCAGATGATCGAGCTTCCCTGGACTCTCGACGTTCCTCAGTAGATCTTCTGAAGCCTCCCACGAAGAACAAACCGAGCTGGCTTCGAAGAGCTAGTAACACAGCCGCTGCAGGTTTACGAGCAAAGTCTCGAAGTCCCGTAGCTAAAGAAGAGACTACACTTGCTTCATCTTCAGCTCTTCCCGATCCACCTGCCTTACCTCCCAGACATCATCAAAGTCAAGAACGAGAAATGATGGAAGCATCCAGTAGCATCATTTCCATTTCAGACAAAGCCATTCCTATGCCTCCACCAGAACTTCCTAAGAAATCAACATATGCCAAAGTCGTATCCACCAGAAGTCGGTTGGCCGAAGGTGTTGGCAAACCGGCTTTCTTACCTCCCCCACCCAGTCATCCCTCTCGGGAAAATATTGGTAACATACGAGGTCGTATAGCCGCTTGGACTTCCGCAGCTGGTTCCAACAATTCTTTCAGTCGATCAGCTTCCTCCGCTACACTCAGCCCTCCTCCACCTTCATCTTTTATCCCTGCAGGAGGATCGTCTCGTAGTCAAGCACAAAAAGTCCTCGGTCATGCGGGTTCGGCCGTTCAAAAGGGTTGGGCTGGGATAAGGAGGAGTGGCGTAGCAGGAAGTATCAGCTCTTTGAGTCAATTAGGAGGATCAAACAGACGTTCACCCAGCGGGTCCGTGGAAACTGGTTCGAGCTGGTCAAGTGGGTTGGGAAAGAAAGGTAAGGAGAAGATTCCATTGGTGGAGGAAGAACCGAGGGGCGACGGACCACACTTTGAGGTTGGAGTGGTGAAACGTGCTGGGAAGGGAAGAGAGGGATTGGTATTTGGAAGAGATCTTATAGAAACAGGAAGGACTTTTGGAGTTGTCGATGCCATGTCAACCGAGGAGGGAGGAAGTGAATTGGATCGAAGACGGCGACA
The DNA here is from genome assembly GCF_000271645.1 of Tremella mesenterica DSM 1558. Lineage (NCBI taxonomy): Eukaryota > Fungi > Basidiomycota > Tremellomycetes > Tremellales > Tremellaceae > Tremella > Tremella mesenterica. The sequence continues at coordinate 433,495 of NW_006711230.1, forward strand.
GTGTCTGCCGGCCATTGTGGTGAGAGCTGTTGACTATCGTGAGTTTCGAATGACAAACAATCATTTGTCATGTGGACAAAGCTGATCACTAGTGGAGATCTGGGGTCCCAAAGAGGAGGGGATCTTCAGGATCAGCGGTAGAAGTAGTCATATAGCAAAATTGAGAAAGGAGTTCGACTCTGGTGAGTCTCTCATTAATTATTGTGATTGACGAGGCTGATCGCTCAGGTGCCGACTTGGATATCACACCATGTCATCCGGGCGATGTGGATCCTCATGCTGTTGCTGGAGTGTTCAAATTGTACCTTCGACAACGTATGTACTCGCTACAATTATGGCCTGAAGCTAATTCGTAGTACCTCATCATTTGCTCACAGACGAACTATCCGATCAATTTGAGACCTACGATAAAAGTTTGGATAAAGATCCAGCGGAATTGGACAGACTGTTACAATGTCTCCCCTCTGCCCATTGGTTCCTTTTGGCTGACATCAGTGAGTTCATCCATCACTTCTGTCACTTGCACAAGACTGATGTTTAGTCAAATTGTTGGATCTTATCCCTCGACATGTCAATATAAATCGTATGACACTTCACGCACTTCGTACCTCTTTAGGACCTTCGCTCAATCTTCCTGGTAATCTCGCCGATGAGCTCGTCATCAGACGCGAAGAGCTTTTCTCACATCCCCCACCTATCACCACTGTCGAATCCGCATCCAATTTGATCAATTTCAGCGAAGTGTCTATCCCTCCTCCCTCTGTACCGAAAGATCCACATCATCGACCTATCACCCCTTTGTCCGGAGAAGAGAATGTTCATCATGTAAGACTCAAACGATCTTCACCTCGATTACCGAAAAGACCTAGTATTCAACGTTTATTCAGTTCAGGAGCTGGTTTCGTCACTCGAAAAGGAAGTGTTGAAACGATGCGTTCCGCTTCTGTCATTGGGGATTTACCTCCTCAAGTTGATATCCCCATCTCAAATGCCACTCCAATATCAACTCTTGACGGTCATGTGCAAAGTGCTCCACACCGAAATGACGAATGGGTAGAGGAAAAGATGGAGGAATTACAACATTTAACAGAAAATCCACATACATCAGCTCGATCTCGAGCTTTTTCAGAGACCGCTACTCCTATAGCTGATAAATTTCAGGGAACATCACCCATTTTTCCTCCACTCAGAATTCCAAGATCATCAGCTACATCGGTAGAATCATCAGCTTCTATACCTACATTAGGATCACTCGATGGACCATCATCAAATCAACATGGTCCAGCAATAATAAGACGTGGGCAACCTGTCTTTTTTCAATCTCAAGGATTAACACATCATAGATCTAAATCTGCCAATGGGATGAAAAGGAAAGATGAACAGGAAGAAGGGGAAGAAGAAACGGAAGGTGGTAGAGGAGGTAAAAGATTATCGTCTGGATTAAAATTTGATGGAGTCAACGTACGGGACGCAGTGCGCGCAATGGAAATGACCGCTTGAAAGTTTTAGTCTTGTTTTTGTTTTTGTTCTTTTTTTCCTTTCAAGTTCTGTTGGTTGGCAGGGACAATCAAATGGATTTATGGACTTAGATAGAAGAGAATTTTCCTTTTTTTCCTTTTTCTTCTTTCTTTCTTTCTCGTTCTCGTTCTGAATCCAAGTGATGTAAAATTAGGCTTATGTCGTATGTCTTTACGAAATACAAAACATAAAATACAAAATACAAACTACTCGTATCATTACATGACTCGTACGGTATCATCATCTGTCTAATTTAAGTCGTACAGTGTACACGATAACATTGGAAGTTTGAAATACAAATGCATTGCACATTTTGACAGAATCATTCGCCTTTGTGAAAGGTATATAAATGTTAATGGCTCAATACCTCAGTAGCTCGACCATTCTATGATTGTATATGACGGGAGAAGTTGTTCATCCTTCCTTCTTTTCGACGGGAGGTAGAACAGGCTTGATCCAAATCAATGCAGGCTATCTGATCAGCTCATCTATGAACCATCATCATCATTCCTAACTCCTAACAATGAACTTTCTTTTGGTCAAGTCAAATTCTAACTTGTGGATCTTCTCATCCTTCTGAAACTCAACATTTGGGATATCTTCCATGGCTTCAAACCGCAACATTTGGAGTCCCTGTTCATTCCAAACCTCAAGACGTGAAGAGTCAACGAAGTGTTGGTGATCAAAAGGAAAAAGGAAAGAAAGACAGAACTAACATAAACGCCGACGGTTTCCATCTCGGGTCGTCTATCTCTTCCTACAACAGGACGTCCCTTTTCGTCTATTTTAGGCCGTTTTTCTTTGGAAGTTGTTGAATAGAGGAACAGACATAAAAGAGCTTTGATCTGATCTTGAGTTAGTGGGATGATCTTCATTTCACCGTTTCCTCTATTTCTTCCTATTACTCACTTCATCATTTTCCTCTTCCACTTCCTCCCTCCTTCAGACATTTCCCCCACTGGTGATGTGAAGGTATATTTAACGTCGTCCTGTGCCGTTCCGTCTTCTACGCTAGGTGACAGTACAGAGAAGGGAGTTCCCTCTATGAGGAAAGGGGTAGAGTTTGAGAGAAGCGATCCATGTTGGAAAGGGATGTGTGTGAGAGAGAGGAAACGCCTGTGGAAGGGGTACGTGGATGTTGATGTGGAGAAGAGACAAATGGATGAGACTGACTTTAGGATACCAGAACAAAGAAATCGTACTTCCAAATACTAGAGATTCAGAGTATTCGATACATGCTAAAATGATCCAATAAGCTTCCCTGTTTATTCAGCGTCGTCTCGGAATTTTCACACATTTTATCCCTCCGACACGATAGCAAGGTCTTAGAGGAAGAAGGTTGGCTTGATTGATGGAAAAGACCGTCTTGGATACGAGATATTCTTAAGGGAGAAGATAAAAGAAAGAAGACGGAAGGTGAACGAGTGGGACAGCGAAGAGGGGATCGGGACGACGGAGGAAGGAGGAATGAGGTCAAAAGAACCCACCATAATCGTTGATTCTCTTTATTCGGTTCAAAGAGCGATAAAAAGGTACACCATGCCGGTACCAAATAAATGATAGGATAAGGTATGACGAAATGAAGGTACCAAGGAGATGACCACCTGAACTTAGTACGCTTTTATATGATCTGGTACAAGTACTGATGGACAATCCAAACACTTCGGCCACAAGGAGAGGTAAAAAGCAGTGATGGGTGATAGTGAGGTTGACATAGAAGGACATAGGTGATGATGAAAAGAGTTATAAACTTACCAGAAGAGTATATGAAGTATTACGAAGGCTGGTAGAGCTCGATAGGTCGGACAAAAGGTCTCGAGAAATTTACCAAGTTGGGGTGACCATTCTTTAACCTGAAGTCAAGTCAGCGCTTCTCTCTTTCCTCGCTTATGCCTGCCTATAGTCACCGTCACCCAGAGCAAGAATCACGACCTCGGAATTGTGTAAGGAAGAGTGATGTACGAAATTCCACTCAGCTGTCACATAGTCTTCGGCACAAACTCGAATATGGAAACATTGTGTATTTCCCATGATGATCACGCCCGTTTTGGAGGCTCAAAGAGACAACACAAAGCGAGAGAGAAATTACTCATAGAACCACTCACGAAATCTTCAACCATCTTCGCCGCATCCACTTCATGAGGTTTAGGAGCTTTCGTTTTACCCGCTTCCTTGTCTTTTTTCTCTTTCTCTTTCTCTGCTTCTTCTTTCTTCTCTGCAAATTCATCCAATTCATCTTGTCTAATTTGAATCAACCGATTATTCGCCGCTAATCTATCAGGAGTCCAAGCTTGGATAGTTCCCAGAAGATGATCCTTGCGGTTCTTGCTCCCACTCATTTCGAAAACAAACCTCCAATTCCGGTCAACAGTGAGAAGATCAGCATTTGTTTGTCAAGGAAAGGACGATCGACGAGGTCCAAGGTAAAAGATGAAAGGTAGGTTCAAGGGGATATGTTCCTTTATCCATGTCTAACGTAGTCGTTAGGAGTCAAAGGGATGAGAAAAAGAAAAAGAAAACTGTAAGTATCCAGAATATGGAGAAATTTCATGATATATATATGTATATATGATTTGAATGCGCGATATGACGAGATATGAAATATACGGTGTGTGATGGTGATGGTATGTTACATGTCAAGAAGACGTCGAGGGGGAATGGATAATTTTGAATTGTCGTATATGGCTTGTAGTACAGTACGAGTCATACCACTTGCGAGGCATTTCATCCTGCAGGTCGTCGGAAAGTCCACGTCAAATCTATCAATCAGCTACATTCTTTTCATACATCTGTTGACTCATGTGAAGATCATTAGAGGGGAGGGGTGGACTTAAAAAGAGGGGATGGAAGAGTAGTACAAGTACGTACGGGAATAACAAGGGTCTGGGATATCCGTTCGCTACGACAGATGCACAGCTGATTTTCAATCGCTTCAATGACTCTTCATCCCTCAAACAAATATTGGGAACATCCGAAACGGTGAGTGCATCATGCCACACGGCGGAAAGATGACGGGTTTGAGTCAACATCAACAAATCTTCTTCTATAGTCTCTGAAGGTTTCCCCTTGATGGGACTGCGAGATCTATTCGATTTCGAAGCGGAATTGAATCCACTTCTAGAACCCATGAGTGTGATCTTGCGTCCAGCCATGAGATCAAGATACGCCTGGCGAATGTTGATCGAACGGGAAAGACGACGTTGACGAATACTGTCCCAGATGGTTTTACACGCTTTGATGTGTTGTTTAAGCAAATCGAGTTGCTCAGACATGACTGGTGAGGATTTTGATAAACCTTCGACGTTATGATAAAAGGGAGATAGATGATCATAATCTTTACGGCTTGGTGGACTTATTTCGGTAGGGAAAGAGAGCATCATCTCATCCCTATGTCTTTGTCCGATCTCCATAAGAAGGTCCATCTATCATCAGACCGCGGAATAAAATGAGTTGAAAGAGACTTACAACAAATGGTCCAAGTATCTGGGGACGTTTGATAGGTATCAAATTCTCCATATTCTCCAAATCTTTTTTGAAAAGTCTCCATCCCAAAGCACCGGAGTGTTCTCGTTTATCCTTCGCTTTGATGTGGGGCAAGACTTGTAGACCACTTTTGCGGGCATCAAGAACAAGACAAAACCTCACGAATCAGTATGATTACATTGACATCCAAATTATATGAAGAACTCACATTCGTGCCAGACGAACAGTGAGTGGATGATCGTATCCTAATCTGTATCCCGCATTACCATGCAAGTCAGAATCTGAACGTTAATCATAGACCAAAGTCCAACATTATGTGCGCTCACATGTTCCCGCCAAATGGTCATCTTTCAGAGCAGCTAGCAAGAAGGATTGATAATTCGCAACTAAAGTCTCTTCGGACACTCCATCCAAAGCAGCAAGAAATTCGTGTCCTTTGACGATATCTTTTACAAAATTTTGTTTCTCAAAATCTTGCGGAGTATCGGCGAAACTGTCATCCGCATTCTTAAAAGGTCCAACGATTTCAGGATCCCATATAATTTGAACGGTGTCTCCATCATAGTCCCCTCCACCGAGGAAAGACGCAGGAGAGCGACGACAATCATCTCTGGCAGACATGACGATGCAGTCTGTCAAATGGACGAGTTCGGGTCGATACACCGCGGTGAATTTACGAATGTCCGAAGGGAGTTTGCAAGGTGATCGTAGAGCTAGAACAGGTCCTTCAAGGTATGAAATCCTGCATCCTGTGACCGGATCAGAAGGGGCGATAGATGAGAAGGAGACGAATATTTCATCTGGGCCTAACACACTAAGAGAATCCGGGACAATGAAAGCTGACATGGATTGTTCCACTGGAATACGGAATTCTCGGATGGCTTTGGAAGATAAGGAGTGAACGAGCCATTTGAGTTTAGAGCAAGTATATCCCGATTCGGATGGATGGAAGCCAGAAGCGACTGCATCCATTAGGCTAATAAAGTGTCAGCTTAGTCATCAAGGATAAGGGTGACTCACCTTTCAGCAATGGATCCGGACTGTCCGCTGATAGGATCTACGTCGTACCTCTCAGAAGGATGGATCAGAGGGGGTAACTCCCCATCTTCAGTCTCATCGTTTTCCATCGTGGACTCCCATGTTATGCCAGCAGCGCGCGTAGATCTCCCCGAGGCCACCACGAGTCGTTTCTTGCGTTCTGTTCCAACTCCACCACGACCATAGCAGTTGGCAGCGATACGAACTGAAACGTCCTCTCTATTTTCACCTGCCAGAGGTTGTGTCGTGAAAGCGTCCTTGAGATCATCGAGACCTTGGATCAGGCGATCACAGAAAAGCCATGCAGGTACCCCGTTATGCACAAGCAGAGCAATCGGCTCAGCAGAAAGTGTGGTAGAAATCTTGAGACTTTCACAACGGATCACGTCCAGCGTGAGAAGCGACACGTCATGAGCGAAACGAGGGTCGGGGATGGCCTTAATCATCGAGGGTCGAAGAACGATATCCACGTTGGGGAACTCGATTGATTGTTGATAGCTCATCAAAGCGAGGAGACCTTTGGCGCCGCCGATACGCATCTGCACGACACAAGATCGACCTGAGGACGGACGTATGTCCGCATGAGCATACATGCGGCTTGCAAGGGCTTCGGCTGCGTGTCAACATTGCAAAACGATAGAACTCGAAGAAATGGGAGAGATGCTCACACATCAGACCGCAACCATCCGTGAGAATCTGCTCAGTGGATGCATGTCCAACAGCATCAGCCTCGGCGGTGATGATATCGTCGATTACCATGATACTTTCAGGGCTGACGGTCGTGGCAGGGACTGAATCCGAGAAGAGGATTTGAGGTCTTGCAGCCCACTTAGCGACAGCTTGGGATGGTTTCAGAGTCAAATCGTTGTATCCTTATTTAGTCAGCTCACTCGGCGGCATCAAGAGACGTCGCATTACTCACTTTGTAGGATCTCTGCAAAAGTTGGCATTCCAGGTTCCCGTGTAAATCGACCAGAATATGTCACACTAGGTACACTATGATTGGTCTCGATGGCAAAGACTGAATCTCGGTCTGCCGGTGCCCAGAGAGCTTGATAGGCTCTACCGAATATTACGAAAACTCGACCAATGAAAAGTGACAACAGCTTGTTGCGGTCTTGTTCTTTGACGTCAATCTTGAAGGTGATGACGCGACGAGAGCCGAATCGTCTGGCCAAGCGAAATGACTTGCCTTGCATGTCTGGCTGACGAAGAGTCATTGAGAATGGGAATCTCGTGACAGGCTTGGTGATACTTGTGATACCCATTGGATTTTCTGGATCATCCATGGGACCTTCAGTCTTAAGTATGTCACGTTGATGATAAAGATCCTGCACAGAATCGGACAGAAGAGTAACGCATTCCTCAGAGCGGAGGGAGACCGATTTCACCGTGATTGAGTAGTTAATCTTACCGCCATACCATCCATCATCCCCTGTACCACAGCCTGACAAGTCACCCGCACGAATGGAAGCTTCCTCTCTATCTATTTCATGTAGCATCTTCGACCTCTTCTGACCCATGGCGCCTTGTAGGAGCAAGATATCTTCTGCCGAGGCGGAGGCAGTACCGCTCTTCCTTGCTAGCACTTTGTCCAACAGGGGTCGGACGAGGGGAGCGGCTTCGACTACGGAACCTTGTAGACTGTCGAAATCACCCGTCTCGAAATCAGCCCACGAGAGCACAGGATGCCTGGCAAGGGCTCTCTCCAGCTCCCATTGGACATGAAATTTCACATCATGTTTGTAGAGCATCGCTTGGTAGGGGCAACGGGGAAGGACGAGGACGGTGCGTTGATCTTCCTCTGATAACGAGATAGGTTTCCAGGAGACTGTCGTGGCTGAGGAGGTCGGTATCACCCCTGTCTCGAGTCTGGTCTTTGGAAAGGCATGGACGATTCCGTCGACATCACTGGATGTAGGTTCTGTGAACGGCTCTTCGGGATCTGGGTAACAGAAATCAGGTACGAGTGGGGTGGAGGGGGTGACTAGTGTCGTTGAAGGATCAGAGGATCTGGTATCGACCGAAGTGGTCGACACGGTCGGGATGAGTGAAGGTCTGTTGGAAGACACATGAGAAATGGGGGGTCCCATTTTGCGATCTTCACTGGACCGACGTTTTTTCTGAGCGCTCGGTGACGTATTTATCTCTAATCTTCTCTTCGTAGACGTCGTCTCGACCACACTGTACTTCTCCGTTCTGACAAAGGGTGATGGAGTCGAGTAAGCTTGAGAGGCTGTGTGGGTCAGCGCCCTCTATACAGCTCATTCCAGTCCAAGAACTTTACTTGGAGAACCTCCATAGGCAGTGTACATCTCTTCATCTTCATCCTGATCCTCGTTCTCGTCATCCGGACGCCCAGTGTCGACCCTAGGTCCTGAGGGTAGGTCGGATAAAATTTGACTCCCCCCGAGTGACCCGAAGGACGAGAAAGATTCCAGGGCCAGTTGACTCATCATCTTTTCCGCTTCTCCCAGAGCCTTTTCAAGTCGGAGTGAAAATGCCAACCGGCCATCAAGATGATATCGCATTCCATTTCCTCCTCCAGCATCGTGCGGGGTTGAACGAGTGATCTCAGCTTGAACGAAATCGATGAATGAATCTGGATGAGCATGAATGAAATCGCGTAGGCATCGGTGAATACGTTGTTCCGTAGTATTGGTATAGGGACCGGAATGTATGGTTTCCACGGAGTAAGGTGATCGGCCAAGTTTACCAAACTATCAGTCAGTTTGCGCCCTTTCGGATTCCGAGAAGAAGGAACGCGGCCCAAATCATATGAGTGGTCCGGACTCACGGCAGTCCTGATGGCAGGGTGATATGTCGTAATGTCCCAAGACGCATTGTCCATCTTCTACTTGCGATGACATGAGTGAGTGTGTTATAGGATATCCGAAGTTGACCAAGAGGGCGTTACCAGGAAGCTTTGAGATAACCTTGATGGATGAATGAATGATGGGTATTTAGGTCCGTGCTATGACATTCGGGGCCGAAGGAGATCTTACAAGATTGATATAGTGACAGTATGTCTAGAGACGAGGGCCACTACTCGGTCCATCGCTTGTTCAAGGAGAGAAGGGGTAAGTAATTATATGGAGTGAGCTTTTCCGGGTCAACTTTGGGGATTTTGAAATTACACTCCCCAAGACCTCTCTTATCTCCACTCTCCACCCTCCGGCTCTCTGCTAGCAGCTTGACGTCCTGGACGTGATAGTTTCATATACTGCATCCCGGGTCCTCTGTCGTGCACTTCAGGATGATTGAATGCATTCTTCGTGTTCCAATTCAAGCCACAGGCCACAGGCTTGAGAATCGTGAGCATATACTTCGTAAAGGATGAATATCCGGCAAATAGGCTCCCGAGGCTCCTTCGGGACAGGCATGGAATCGCATGCCTATTACCGTTGAGTACCGGCGAACCGGCCGATCTCCTGGCTAGACTTTTTTAAAAGTGACCCATCCTTTTTCAATCTGCATCTTTCCACATCCCACTTTGGTCATCGTAAATGACCCCATTCAGCTCAGCTCAATCACCGCTACCAGAAGATACCAGAAATAGTACGATCATGACACAGATAAGAATACCGGCGTTACCGAAAAGGTCATAGCCTCTGTCAAAGAAGACAATTGCTGCCACGCTGCCCTTCCTTCTCCATGGCGAGGTACGCAACAACCCCCCCTTGTGGCTTATTTCATCGCCATGAAACCCGGAAAATCTCTCGGTCTCCTACATGACTAGCGTCCACATTGAACCTTTCGACCATGCTGAATACTGTTTGAATGGTCGACTCGACGCGTCTCACTCTGGTTCTGGCCGTGGATGCAAGGCTTCATGCGGCGTAACCCGGTGCCTTGTTGCGGCACTGCAATCAAACACTCTTGCCCTGTCTTTCTCGCCCGCCCTGTCAAAAAGTCAAACGCGAGTACTCGAGGTGCCAAGATCTAGAAAAAGAGCGGGACATCGGCTTAATATGGGATGATAATCCTCAAAACACATCTTGACAACCTGCCTTGTTCATATATTACCGACGTCTTGTCGACCTTGCCCCGATATTCCATTACCTATTACACCTGTGTCAATCAAAACGCTCCTTATCTATGGTCAACTCACAAGAGGACGATGTGGTTCATGTCGAAACGCTTATCATAGGTGCTGGACCGGTGAGTCTTGTTACCACCACCTTGTGCTCATAGAAAACATTCCCGAGCATTTCGAAAACCCCAGTGACAATTCTTATCTTGTCCACGAACTACGGAAAAAAGCACGGCTAACATGGTCTAGACCGGTTTGGGAGCTGCTATTCGTCTTGACAATCTCAAGCGAGACTTCCTCGTTGTAGAAGCTGCGGAAGCCGCAGGCGGGTTGGCTAGTACAGACGTGACCGACGAAGGTTTTTTATTTGATGTCGGAGGACATGTCATTTTTTCGTAAGTCTCAACATCTTGCGCCCTTCTGGTGACTAACCGAACTGATCGATAGCCATTACGCCTTTTTCGACGAAATTCTAAATAAAGCCTTACCAGGGAAGGATGATTGGTTCTCACATCAGCGAGTTTCGTACGATCGTTCGTTCGGTCATTGGGTACCGTGTAAGTTTATCATGTGTTCCATACAAGATGAATGTTGTTAACGCATCTAAAAGATCCTTATCAGAATAACGTCTCAAAACTCCCATTGGATATGCAGTTATCATGTATTGATGGGTTGATTGTCGCTTCAGAGATTCGCGCAGCTACACCGACTATCAGACCGAAAACTTTCGACGAATGGATAATTAGGAACATGGGAGAAGGGATTGCCAATTGTTTCATGAGACCGTATAATTACAAAGTATGGGGTGTTCCAACGTACCAGGTTAGTGAATGGCATCCAGTCTTTTTCCCTCCCTTGAGTCGGCCAGATCGAACTCAAAGCTCACACTCAGATGCAATGTGAATGGTTAGGAGAACGTGTAGCAGCTCCATCATTACGTCTTGTCGTTCGGAACGCTCTTACCAAAGAAGTGGCAGGAAATTGGGGACCTAATGCTTTGTTCAAATTCCCAGCACGAGGAGGAACAGGGGGGATTTGGAAAGCCGTAACTGCTCTTCTACCAATTGAAAAATTCAGAATGTCTAAATCTGGGACAGTGACAAGTGTGAATGTATCGGAAAAATCGGTCTCATTGGGGGATGGAAGAAAAGTTAAATATCAAAATTTGATCAATACAATGCCTATAACCGAACTTTTGGGTCGTTTGAAAGGTTTGGAAAGTTTAAGACTTCAACAATTAAAGGAAGCCTCTAAAGGATTGATATGGAGTAATACCATAATTTTGGGTATCGGGATCAGAGGTGAAAGACCAGAAAGGATAGGAGATAAATGTGAGTCGTCGTAATCGCCCACCTGAGTCACGATGGCTAAGTGAATAATTAGGTTGGCTTTACTTTCCTGAAGATTCAGCACCTTTTTATAGAGCTACAATATTTTCTAATTATTCACCATATAATACCCCTCCAACATCCAAATCACTTCCTACGATCCAACTTGCCAATCCAAATTTACCGTTCGACAACACTCCTAAGACAGGTCCATATTGGTCACTCATGTTTGAAGTTTGTCAATCGGAACAAAAGCCCGTCAACCTGGATACGTTGTTGAAAGAAACGATAAAAGGAGCTATCGCTACGGAATTATTGAAAGAGACAGATGAGATAGTTAGCACTTATGAGAGAAGGTTCGATTATGGCTAGTGAGATCTTCCATCTGCCTCGATCTGAATAAGGCTAACATGTTTAAGTCCCACACCGACATTAGGAAGAAACGCAGCTCTTCAGGAGATACTACCCGTTTTGAAAGAGGACTATGATATTTGGTCAAGGGGTAGATTTGGGAGTTGGAAATACGAATGTGGGAATCAAGATCATTCTGTGGGTTCATTTTCATTCCCATCATAATATTTCCTTGTGGTCTATATTTCAGTCTGAACGATGATCCACATATATCATCTTGAGAGATATTATTGAAATTTGGTCATTTATCAAACGAGCACACAACTGATATCCGTTTAGTTCATGCTTGGAGTCGAAGCGGTTGATAACGCCCTTTTTGGCGTACGTGAGATGACGCTGGATGATACGGATTGGGTGAACAGCCGACGGAATCCGTAGGTTGATTGGACACAATACCTCCAATGGTGAGTTACGGGCATTGGGAAGATGGGATTTACTCTCTGCATTGAAGTACTAGAACAATGTTTATTACACTTTATACCCGCATGTATACACGCAATATTTTGTCACCCTTCATCGCGCAGTCCACATCTGACATATTTCGGGATATACGGGAGCAATCTTAAAGGAAGTATGGAAGGTCAACTTTGGTAGTGTTCCAATACCTTCAAACATCCACTGACTGAGAATATCAACTTTGGTAAGCTGAAGCCTCATCAGAACTAGTACACCAGATAATGGCTCATGATGATATATATGCATGCGGGATTCACATCTACAATTGTTAAATGTGACGATTCGTTCATTGATCTAAATATATCTATCCTTCCAGCTTACCGAAGATCCGCAGGTGTAGAAGACCTCCAATTCCCTTCCCTATCAAACAACACAAAACTCTCATGCGCCAAGGATCCACGAATTATTCACTCAAATACTCACACAACTATGCACGTTACACCGTGTCAAAACATGTACATGTGGGTCCATGACCCTCACCACACGTTTCAGCCATTTTGGCATCCTCACAACCGAATATGAGAGGCCATGATCGTTCCAATGCGTGGCCTGATGTCAGTGAGAACTTACAGGCAAGAGAATACCGTTGAATGCGATGATAACAAGGGACCTTGGACACTACCCGCCATAAACAAGTTGGGTATTAGGTGGGAGGAGAAGTTCATGTGGAACGGCACAGTAAAAGGATGGAGGTATGGAAAGGAAGAGCGGAGAAGGGAGAGGGGAGAAGACACACCTAAAGTCGGATTGGACGGTTCATTATTATGCCATCCTTCTGTCCATATCCAATGTTCTGGAGGAGCATGGAATTTGGCCAAGAGGTTTGTATATAAATGAAGTTGATTCGATAAGATTCTTTCACGTGAAACGACAAATTGACCTGCCCACGTCGCCTTCATAGTAAGTGATCTATACTCTGACAATGACCTACGGTTATATTCAACGATTTGCAATTTCTATTCAGTGATCTGCAAGTATGCAGCCTGCCCGCAGTTTCCCGCCATCTCCTTTTTTCACTTGAACGAAAGAGATATATCAATGGAATATCAATGGAAACTAGGGAACAGGAATTCGATAAACTCACCAGGATAGAATATGGAGGTGAGAAATCACCTCTGAAAGCAGAATATATATCATTTATCCTCGGAAAGGAATTACCATGAACGTCTACCCCACGGGTCATGTTGATATAAGGACCCAATGAAAGGAATCCGGTGTTTGGTTTGATGATGGAGACACGTGGAAGTAGAACCCAATCCCAAGCCAAGTGAGGCTAAAGTCAGCGTCGTTCATCCACAAAATGGACATGAGGACAGTATCGAAATAATGGTTTTGAGAGAATTTCGAACGTGATGAAAAGTGCCTTGGAACAGATATACTCACTTGAAGGAAAATTGTGTGATCTGCCATATCACTTTCAGCATTATCATAATGTCTTACGATATGTCGCTATCCCATCAATTCCTCTTCAAGTATAGTCAATCTGGTCTGTATCCAGACTTACAAGATACGTTTCTCCCTCTCTGCCGATATTGTCAAGCTTGATGACTCGATCGGCGATATTTGACAATTCTTCAAGCTCACTACCAGTTCGGGATCCTTTGTGGTAGATGGTGACTCTGATAGAGGAAGAAGATGGTAGTCTAGATTTGATCTGTTCTATGGTATCCGCCATGACATCGTACGGTTCTTCATAATGCGATACGACCCTACGTCGCTCATCAGCTCATTGACCAATCCCCAGACTTTGTCACATACACAGTACACTGGAAGAAGAGCGAGAGTGAAGATAACTTACATGTCAAAATTTGGAGGTTGGATAAATTGATCCCCTATCAATCCATAATCATCCTTATGTGGAGACAAGGACTTCCATGTGGAGCTGGTGGATCGATGTACGACAAAGATGATGAAGATAGCTCCCAAGACGAGCAAGATTCTGGTTCTCGGTGTAGAAATCATCGAGCGTATCGCTTCCATAACGAATCAACTCTGCGAAGGAACGACAGTAAGCGAATTGAGGATGGTTGAGCTGAGTCAACCGACCAATTACTGGAAGAGGAGAAAGGGGAATGCTGTTCGGTTTGAGGGTCTCTCGGCTTCATTGACAGATTGGGTGATATTTCGGCCTACAGTACTCATTAGCGCCTCTGGGTTCGTATAATAATGTCAGACCCTCACAAATGAAGCAAGGGCCATGGGAAAGTCAACACTTATCAGCCAGCACCAAAGCAGTGCTCGCAGTAATTGCGCAAAGTTTTGTACAAACGGCGGGTCTGCGGATCTGCGGATGGGGATTTGCGGGAATCTTACAAGCGCCACGACGTCACAGAAACGTATGGCACGCCTATCAACCAAATCTATAGCGGGGGAAATTGGCAGGTTAGCAGATCTATTTCATAGGCACGCGGAACGCTCACTCCAATCTTGACAAGGGCATTCAATAGGTTTGGAAGTACTTAGGTGGTCTGTTGTTACTATGCTTCCACAGCCATCATCGTATCATCGTCCATGCATGTTTGCTCGCCGACTATAATCATTTGTGAGACACTAAGGATATCTCCTTTCCCAGGATATCACTCATGAACTCAGCTCGTTGACTGACTATCCGGAATCAATAAACCTCGCTGCTCGGCTGCTAGGTACTCGCCAACGATCAACGACTCACTTCCCCTCTAAAGTGAAATAACCTATTACCGACAACTCTCCTTTGATCATCTACAATGGTCACTGTTTCTTCGTCCCGCTCATCCACTCCATCCGACACTCAGCCCATCAGGTCAACCCGCGCACCTATCCACTTGGCGACCCTCAATATGTTCGTCCCCTTTTCTGCCTCCCTCCCTTCTCCCTTCGATGATAGATGTTCACTGACAGTGTAGAAAATTCGATGGGGATCGTGATCACCCAGTACCCATACCCCCACATGGGGCCGTTCCACCTAGCAAGAAATTCTTTAGAGGACCTTACGATCAACTTCCTTGGGCGGAAAGACGATCAAGGATGATTGATGCTCTTCTTTCTCTTGGGGATTTAGACATTGTTGCATTCCAAGTCAGTCCATATTACCTCTCAACCTTCTAACTTCTGTTCATATCTGTCTTCTCTGCTTCTCCTACTCCACATACATCTACTCGATGCTCCAAATGATTATGTCTTGGAAGGGCTGTTCCTGAAGGGATGTGTATCGATTTAACTTGATTCATGAAAGTGGGTCGGAAAGGAGGTAGCTGATGAATAGGAAGTATACAAAAACCAATTGGACGACATACAAACCCTCCTGGGACCTGAATACTCACACGTGGGAGTCGGGAGAGACGATGGTATTGAAGCTGGTGAATATAGTCCTATATTCTATGATTCAACCCGATTCGTATTATTGAAATGGACAACGAAATGGTTATCGCCAACACCTGATAGACCTTCAAAAGGCTGGGATGCGGTGAATATTTCTTTTCATGTATCATCCGTCATCTTACCTTTAACCCGGATCCCGCCGAATTGAGGTGTCTAAAATTCGCAGGTGTGGTTTCAGGTGGTTGAGAGCTGATGATTTACCCTATGTAAACCGACGATCGTATGGATTCAGAGTTGATGGGATCAGAGAGTAGACAGAATGGACGAAATCTGATACACAGAATTTACCTAGAATCATGACACTTCTCAGTCTCAAAGACAAATCTGGGGAGATAGTACATGTCGTCAATACTCATTGGGACGATCTAGGAATTAGGGCCAGAGCTGAAAGTGGTTTGATGATGAGACAAGAGATATGGAGATGGGTGAGGGGTATAGAAGAGAATGAACAAATTGGAAGAGGGGTTGTTATCTTACTTGGAGATCTCAGTGAGAACACCTTGCCTTCTTTCCCTTATGTCAAATCAATTACATTCTTACTTCGAATTTAACTGCCCGATCTCCTCATTGGTTGACTTCCCCTCTACGGATAATGCTAGGTTTGTCAGATGAAGATGATTCAACATGACCGCTTCGAATGTGGAGTAAACGAAGATTCTCGAGAAAATAACTAAAACTCAGATTCTCCTCCTGAAGAAGAAGGCTATAAAAACCTCACTTCAACCCACGGCATACCCGGTCAATCAACATTCACTTTCCTAGATACTCACTCTCACATCAGAACCAGACCCAACGGAAGACAAAGCAATCCTTATGGACCTTTACATACCTATACAGGATTCAGCAGGACGGAACGTACGAAAAGGATTGATTTCATTTTTCTCGCTTCTGATCAAGATCTTCCCGCTTTCCCTCCAGTCCCGCTCCAAGAGCATGTTACGATAGACGATGGAGAGAAGTCTTCAGACAAGGTGATTTCGGTAAGAGAAGAGGGGAGATCAACCTCACAACAAGTGATATCGACAGGGAAAACAAGAATTAGAGGAGGTTATCAGATTGACACGTATGCGGTCATAGATAACTTTGTGGATGGTGATGTTACAGGTTGGAGGGGATTATGGAGTGATCATCGTGCTGTTCGAGTGACCATAAGTTTTTGAGCAATTTCCCATTGACATACGTATGTTGTATACTGGAATGGTGTATGATAAACCACGAAACCATCTCTATATTCGATATGCATATCGTTCACGATCTGTCAATTGACAAAGAGGGTGATGAAGAGATAAAATGTGAGAGATCACTATGGACCTTCGAGACCTTGGTATTCCGATTCAACACCCGGTTCCATCAATACCGCATGACCGACGATGAGGATGGCAGAAGAGCCGACTAACCAGAAGAACGTTGAGACGGGGGATGCGAACCATAGCAATGGTAGACCTGTGAGATGAGCAGTGAGGCCACCAGTACAATGTGATTCTCATGTCACGGTCTTCTGGGCCAGAGAAGTTCGGATGTGGGTTTGAATAAGGTTATAGATGAATCATTGCCAACAAGGAGGGAGCAAGTCTGAATAACGAGGGGAAATTAGACTTACCAATGACGAACAAAGCGGCATATAATGTTTTTTGAGTGATGACTCGATTTCCTACTTGCATAGGTTCAGGCGCTATGGTATCAGTATCAGTTTTCTTTCAAAATCACTCTTGATCTCTTGGTCTTCATCACCCCAAAAACCTTTGTTTACTCTTTTCATCATAAGCCCTCACACGTCTCTCCGTAGATTTCGGGCACTCCCTCGCCTTCAACACCTTGCAGTATCTTTCGCCTGCTGCTGAAATTCTAGGTCAGCCATCTTGTCCCGTCTCCAATCTACAACTTCTTAGATCAAAATCTCTAAAACTCTGTAACCTCCCCCCCCCCCCTCTCAATGTCAAATAGCTATCTCTACTTTCTTGTCTCTTCTCTGAACACAATGGAAAGTGTGAGAGGGAGACGACACAGCGTCAAAACGAAAACTCACCATATTTGTTGATCAACACGAAACCCCCAAATAAAAATAAAATAGCAATCAACAATAAAGGGTTCAATATACTTTTTCTTCAGCTTCTTTATGGTTGCACAGGAAAAAAAAACTCACATGGCATAGACAGCAAGGAGAAGTATGACTAAAAGATAATTCCCAGAAAAGGCTCGAGTGTTATATGTGATTCTCTGAACCATTAGCCCACTTTTTCCTCGTCCGTATTTCACCTCTGTCCCCTTTCCCGGATCCATAAATATTGCCTCATCATTGTTCCATGTCGTTTGTGAATCATCTCTCTCAGAACAATCCACCCGACTTTATCTTGCCATCGGAGAACCCTCCCTTCCTGGACCCTTTCGTCCTTCACAGATACCTATGTTGCGTTCGGCTTAACTCATGTCTCACATGGACCGCATAGGCACTGGGATGAGAACACTCAAAGATACAGGGACGAGAAGACAACATGTCGTGAGACGATCAGATACCGAAGTTTGAACATCGTAGACCAAAGGTGAGGATACATAAGGAAGAAGAGGTAGAAAAACTGACAGTAGTCGCATCGTTTAAATCCTTCGGTCTGGAAATTTGACGATGGTCAAACTATTCATCAATGTCCATCCTATCTTACTACCATCTGTCCGATATGCAGATGGATGCACTCACAAATTCCTGTGGCGGTTTGAGAGTTGATAATTTTGTTTGCTACTGTTAGTCTTTGTTCATATCGCTATGCTTCTCTATCATTATCGCGAATTGATGCAAAGATACATCGATGACGGAGATGACTTTGATGAATGGGATTGGATAGGAAGGAAGAAAAGAAAAAGGAGTATGCTCACTCTGAAATGACTTATCACTTCGCTAGCTTTACCGACGTATTCCATCTTTTCCCTTTGCTTACACTGAGTCTGTTACGAGTCTATCAAGGATCTACAGTTGATAGTTGGGAAGATGGTGAGATGGCGAGTTGAGACATCGTGGAGGACTGTTCTGGTCCGGGGCGCAGCTGAGAAGTGCAAGTGTATTTTCCCACGGTCGTACTCACCAAAAACAAGGTTTCCATCGAGTGAAACTGAATTTCGAATGTGCATGCAGTTTGACGAACTATCTTTACAACAAATGTATGTGATCTCACTCTGTTCTAGACTTCTTACTACCCCACGGTGCAGGTCTACCCATCCCAAGTCTCTTTGTACCCTGTGCCAATTTCACTCCTTGTCCCAAACCCTGTCCTGTTCCGGCCCCTCCCGATTTGATCCCCCCTACCCCCCCCGAACCCATTCCGTTGAAACCTCCTCCCGATTGAGGCGCAGGAAGTCCAAGGTTTTTCATAGCCGCCAAACCACCCGCTGAGGCACTCTGAAAGCCCCCGACTCCAGGTACAGTTTGTCGTGCTTTCAAACCCATGTCGAAACCGTTCGGTCCTAGATGTGGCGAACTGACCGGAGAGCTAGGTATGGAACCCGTTTCCCCGGGTAATCCCAAGTTACGCATGAAAGACAAAGAAGATGATGATGCGTTTGTGAATGCCCCTAGACTTTGTTCTGTCGGTTTGAGATCTGGCTCGCCAAAAGTGAAAGGTAGAACAGTGGGCATGTCCACTCTGGTGGGCTGAACGATCTTCGGAGGTTTTTTCTCTGGTGATGGCACCATGGCCTCACGAGCTGATTTGAATCCTTCATCGGATGCTCGCCATGGTTCATGTGATCGACGATGAGGGTTGGAAGTGGATTTCGACGAGATCTGGTCGGGAAGAGCATAGTCGTCTTGATCCGAGGCCCAGTATTCAGCAGCCCGAGCGGCTTTGGTCACTTCTCTCCGAGCGAATCGGTTGAATTGGCGATCCCGGGGTTCTGGAGGATCCCACATGCTCAGAGGAGGAGCAGCACGAACACTGACAATGAGCGCCCGGAATATATCACAAAGGAAGAACGGACTGCTTCATGATGGCTTCTTTGATAGCCGCTTCGTCCGCTGGTGGCCGACCAAGCATGGCTGCTATGCGAGTTCGGACAACTACGTCGATTTCGGGAAGAGAAGCGGAGAACGAAGCCTGCCGAGTCAGCTGTGCCAGCCATACAGTACCTTATTGAACCACTCACAGGGTCCTTCTTCTGAGAGGAGATGATAAACTCAGACAGTGACTTGTCGTTCTCTTCCCCTCCCATCATTCGGAAATGGCAATGCGACAGCGTCTGCTTGTAAGCGAACTCCCTGTCGGTACAAAAAGCTCACGAGGAACAGCTGGGCACGGGTCATGGCGACGTACAGTAGTCGACGTTCTTCAGCTATCTCGTGTGCCTCGGTGCATCGGTAAGAAGGGTATGTACCTTGTTCGACTGCAACGTGAGCGCAAGGCCAAGAGGCGAAATATCAAACTGACCAGCGGGTATGAACACCACAGGCCATTCCAGACCCTTTGCAGCGTGCACCGTGGTGATTGTCACTTTCTAGATTATAAGCTACGTCTCAAGTGAGGACACCGATGAGTACGACGCACAGGCTGATCGGCGATGTCCTTTTCACTATCCGTGTCCGTCGACAGCATGGATGTCTGCAAGAAAAAGCTCAGCGGGGTCATACTGCTTTAGATCAGCTACGTTAGGCTGGTACTGGGAGAAGCTGACCCATGCTGAACCTGGCCCGCAGGCGAGATGTCCCTCCCATCACCCGCCGGCATAAGCCTAGAGCCAGCGCTCTCGTCATCGCTGGACAAAAGCTCTATCACTCCGTCATCGCCACTTCGAGTGCTCGTGCGTTTTCTCTTCTTGGTCGGTCGAGAGTCCACTGTGGTAGTCGATCCGCTGCTCATCCTTCGGAACATCGGATGTAGGCGTTGGGGAATGAGCTGAGGAGATTCTGCTTCTGGAGGGTTCACCAGGGTCGATGTAGAGATGAAACCGTCATCTGTCTCGGACATTGACCTCCTCTGTTCTTCTGCCACGACCACACTGAATGAAATCTGTCTCGTTAGCCACCCTGAGTCGATCATTAGAAAACACGCACCAACTCCTGCACATTCTCCCAACGTGAGTCAAAATCCTGCTGGGAGGTCCGAAGAAATTCCTCGTAGCCTATTTTCTGGATGATCACTCTCAAAAGCTCAGCGACTGGGGTGCGCTGATGGTGAGTATCCGGTGCATGTTGCCGTCACGACGTTGAGATGTAGAGACACACAGGAGATAGCCGTACGATAATCGAAGTGGAGAGACGCACCTTCTCAGCTGCGCGACGGACCTTGCGCACAACGCCGACAAAGTTGGCAAGATTCTTTTTCATCGCTGGTTTGAATCCTTCAGGCAATTGAGCACCATCGATTATAGACTCTGACAGCTCCATGGGTGAGAGCTTTTCAGCTTTGGCAGCCGCAAGCAGATCAGCGACGGACTGAATCGTCAGTATCGTCTCAGTGGAGGACTGATCATCTCTCACCTTGTCACCGATCGCTCTTCGAGGAACATTTACCACCCGCAGGAATGCTGGCTTGAAGGTCAGTAATGTTCACTGCCATGAGAACTATAACGGACCAGAAAGTTCGGGTTGTCGGCCAGTTGCAGATATGCCAACAGGTCTTTCACCTCCATCCTTTCGAAGAATTTGTGCCCACCAACTACTCGATTAGGAATGCTATCCTTCTGCAAGGCTGCCTCTATGTTTCTGGAAAGTGCGTTGGATCTGACTGCCCTGTCAGTCTTGAGCTGTGATGATTACACTAAAAACTCACGAAGGACAGCAAAATCCCCGTGATTAAGGACGTTCCCGGAGTAGGCAATCAAACGCTTTATCTCGGTAGCGATGAAGGAAGCTTCGATGACTGGGGTGCTAAACACTTTCAAAGTGACGGTCGTGCTCTTTGGATGCGAAGTGTAGAGATTCTTCGGAATTCGATTGCGATCTATGAGTAAGTATAGGGACCGGAATGAGACAATGACGTACCTTGCGAGACGACAGAATGCGCTGCGTGGAGTATAGACCCAGTTGAGCGGTAATTCTCTTCCAGGTGGATGGCTTGGACCCCCGGAAAGTCTATGCAGTCAGTTGCTAGATCTCCACCCATGTGATTAACTGACCGGTTATCATCTTGTTGAGGTTCTCTACTTCTGCGGAACGCCAACCGTATATTGATTGGTCGGGATCTCCTACCACACTCACTCCCCCATGTGCTTTGGCAAAGCATTTCATCAGCTCGTACTGGGTGGTGTTTGTGTCCTGGCCTCAGCTGATGCCTTGTTGCGCGAGAGCTCGGCGCTCACTTGAAATTCGTCCACTAGAATGTGTCTGCAGCTCTCTAGAATCCGGGGGGAATCACGGAACAGTCGCAATCCGAAAACCAGTAGATCATCAAAATCAAGTGAATTTGCTTCCCTCAATGTTGCCTCGTATTCTGCATACAACTGACAATCAGCTTGCTAGTTTCATGAACTGTTAATCGAACCTCAGCAATGATCGCCAGAGTGCTTGTCGAAGTATTGGGGTCTCTCGCAGCTCTGACCGCCATTCCTTCAGGATCTTCTTCTTTCGCTTTTGCCTTTGAAATCTCGGACAAGACGCCGGAGTCCTTCAAAGACATCTGTGAGGCTCGGATGATCTCAGCCTTGGCTTTGAGTAGACCCGAAATGATCTTCTTGCTATTGATAAGCTTACTTTGCCAAAGTCTTAGTCGCTCACCAATCGTCCGCGTCGGCTATGGCAAAGTTGTTGGGTAAGCCAATGAGCTGTCCGTAGCGTCTGAGGTATCTCGCGCAAGTTGCGTGGAAAGTTCCTTGGTGTCATTTCATCTCTCCTCTCTGTGTCAGAGAATCACATACCCAATACCAAGGCGTCCGCGGCTTTAGACCCTAAAAGAGAAGTCAATCTCTTTTTCATTTCATTTGCAGCTTTATTAGTGAATGTGACGGCTACTATCTGCATGGGCTTGTAACCATGGTGCTTGACTAGGTAGGCAACTCGGCTTGTAAGGACTCTGGTCTTTCCTGATCCCGGACCCGCAAGGATCTGCAAGGGAACGCTAGGATCTGCAGTGACGGCTGAGTTGAAATCAGCCCTTTGGTCCATTCGGAGATGGTGATAACGGACCTTTGAGTTGAGCCGGATTGAGCGCCTCAAGAAAGGTTGCCGAGCCGGGATGATCTTTCCCGGATTCTGTGTCACGCATGACCACATTCATCCTCGTGCCTTTGAAGGTTGTGGGGAAGTGAGATGTTGTACTAGAGCATGCTTTGGAGGATGAAGATGAGGGTGAAGGGAATGGGGTTGTCTGTTGAAAAAGAGGTACAGTAGATGATGAAAAGAGAAAAGACATGACGTGTGTGACTGTGTTTGATCGACGCTCGGACCACGCGATCGAGATCGGACCCCCCCATATGGCCATCTTCCATACATCTCCGGCTAGCGTCCAAGCCACAACCGCAATTCTGATTTCTCCGGTAAAAAATGTTATGAGAAAAGATTTTAAAAGTCAACCATTTCTTTGTTGTACTTTGTTTTCTTACTTCCTCATCATGGTCATGCGAGTGCTGGCACTCTGCGGTTTCACTCAGAACGCTCATATCTATTCAAAGCAGGTCAGTCCCACCATCATGTTCGTCTTCAGAATGTCGGAGCTGACAGAGAATTAGTTAGGTGCGATTCGGAAGACATGCAAAGAGGTTGAATTTGGTTGGTCTTTTCAATCCATCAGCTTGTCTCTTATCCTTACTAAATCTGACAGTTTTCTGCGAACCACCGGTGGTCGTGAAGAAAGCCGACATGCCATGGGCTCAGAGTACGGCGTCTTTCGGTTCAGACGCTACCACCGACGAAGATGCTCAAACACCTGAGACGACACCTCGAGCATGGTTCCTGTCCAGAGATCGATCATCCCTCTTGGGTATGTTTTCTCCTCTTCCATATTCTAGTCTATCTGACTTTTCAGAAATACCAGAAACGATGGCTTACATGCACGACTTTTTAGTCCGTCATGGTCCCTTCGACGTGAGTTCGGGCCTTTTCCCTTTGACTAGCTCAAGTGCTCATGCTTTTCTATAGGGTGCCATGGGATTTTCACAAGGAGGGTGCATGGCTGCACTACTTGCTGCTTTAGTGAGTCTCTCTCTTTCTTTCATCCCTTGACTTCTAAAACTGACGGATAAAGCTCGAGAAACCCAATCTTGACCCGAGTTGGCCGAGCGAACCCCGAATTCCTCCCTTCAAATGTGAGTAAACGGACCGGTTATCACGGCCCCAATCTTTCCCCTCCTTTCCCACTTCATCAAACACAATCGGTTCCTGGTCGAGCGTCTGATCACCCTTATTTCTCCTGGATTTCAAGAGTTCATGACATAGAACTTCCGATCGAGTCCATTTTTCATGTTCGAGAGAGAATGTAACTGGGGCCTTTGGACAGGTGGGATGAAACGGAGAACACGGAGAAAACAAGGACTTTCGAGCTGACAAAGAAAAAAGTCATCATATGCGTCGGTGGATTTTTTCCCAACACCACCAACCCGAATTTCTACCCTTGGTTCCCTCTACCGGCTCATTTATCAACACTTCATGTGATAGGAAAGAACGACGTCATCGTTACTGAAGAAAGGAGTAGGGGTCTTATTGCTCAATGTGAAAATGCTCGTGTGGAATATCACGAAGGTGGTAAGTGTTATTGTTTTCCCTGAATTCGCTAACTCACCCTTATTTCTTACTGGGATTTTAATCCCTTGGATGTACACACACTCTTCCTTGTACATCATACGCAATCCTCTAATCGAGAATAAGATTTGGCTGATTTACAAAGGACATTTCACACCCTCGAAGGCTTCCTGGAGGCATTTCTTCAAGTACGTCACGTCCGACTTCTACCCATCTTTCCCTACATCACTATAACCTTCCTTTCTCCTGACTTCTCCCTCAAACCCCACCCTCTTTCTGTATTCACCCCACTCATCATTTCCTCGAGTCATTTCATTCACACCACTCTGATGACTCGTTACATCACTAATCAAGTCACACACTAACACTTCAGCGCTTACATCATGTCATTCGTCCCCGGTGGAGATCAAGGAGATGTTCCACCTCCTTCATCTTTCGGTCCAGGAGGAAAGAGCGGTATCTCAACCCCTATCCTTCCCGTAAGTCCACCGCGAAGTCCATCGCCGGTGTGGGGTAGATATCATTTCACAGATTGTCGTTTAGATCCTATTTTTAGTCTTTGAGTGGAATGCTCAAAACCTCTCGATTTTCAAAATTAATTCATCTCATCCTTTTCCATCTTATTTCCCATGTGATTCTTGGGATTCTTCTCGCATGGAGCTTTTTTGGAGGGCGATCATTGTGGCTAGTTGAATTTTTATGTTGTTGATATAACCAAGGAATGAAAAATTGTCATCATCTCATCACCATTTCGCAATTTTGCTGTGTACCGTACCTAGCTACATAGGCTAGCTTGAATATCCGACTTGCGATCATCTTCAATCTTCTCGAACAGAAAGGGATTTCTTGCGGCTCGAGACATGCGGCATGCGGCAAGAGCGAAAAATGAGGTACAAGGGGAAGGGGAAGGGGGGAGATGTTGGGACACGGACGTTTTGAATAGATAAGACAAAGGATCTAAAATGTTTAGGTTAGATTATCATTATTTTAGACTACCATCATACAGTAAAATGCATAGAAAGAATAAAAAAATTCACACGGTTCACACAGACAGAAACAAAAACCAAAAGTTCAAAAAAGTCCTTTTTATCGAAACCAATCTTGTATTCGTACTCGTGTAACTTGTACCATCTGTACCCAGCACGCGGTATCACCCCTAATTTCATTCTGATCGATAGTAGGATAAGCAAAGAAAAAGGGGGAAGGGAGGAAGGGCGAACAAAGTGATTAGAATCCATCTTGTTCCCTAACCAAAGAAACTTTCTTCATCCCTACTGTCGATTGTTTCTTTACCAAAACAGGTAAACTACTTCTTTTGACAACTTTATGTTCTTTCATCTTCGTTGTCTTACCCGTGGGTGTCTGATTATGTTTAGTACTTTGACCTAAAGGTTTCGGTGTTACACTTCCTCTTCCTCCTAAAACCGCTGTCGATCCTCGGACAGGAACGGGAGTTTCCATTTGTCTTTGATTTTGGTTGATTGTCGAAGTGGGTATCGAAGACATTGAAGAATAAGGATGTTGGATTTTTCTCGTTGTACTTCCTTGAGAACCCTGTGATGTTTGTGGACCGTATGACGATTGTGAAGTATGAGAAGGATGAGAAGAATGTGAAGTATGAGAAGGATGAGAAGAATGTGAATTTTGTGGTGTGGAATTACCACCTTTAGAACGTTGAAGTAAGACCAATTCCGTTTGTTTACTATCCAAAGCAACATTTAAAAGTTCTTTATCATCTTCCAACTTTCTACATCTCTTCTCTAATTCCATCATTCTCATATTCTCTCCTGAGGATTCTTGTTTCAATTGAGATATTTCCGATCGGAGGGAAGCTTCGGAAAGTGTGAGTCGATCAACTTCTGATAAATATGTGGATAATCGAGAACCCAGATCTTCAGCACGCGCATGTTCCATCTCTGCCCGAGTGATTGACTCTCGTGTGAAACGTTGTTGATCTTGAAGTTGATTTCGAAGATCGGCAAGTTGTTGAGTAAGAGAAGAGATTTCGACAGTGGCACGATTGTGGAGACGTGAAGTTTTGAGAGAAGTCTCTTGAGCTTCTTCGGCTATAGCGCGGAGAGAATGAATTTCTGAAAGTTGCGAGTGGACGGTAGAGCTTGATTGAGAGAGATGGTGACGGGTATTGATGGTTTCAGATTGGAGGGAAGAGATCTCTTGTTGAGCGGAGAGAAGTTGGTTTTCTAAAGAAGAGATTTTGGATTGAAGATCGGAGAGTTGGGATAAATCTTCAGACCTTCTCTCCAGAGCGTCGCAGAGCTATGACGTGAGCATCTATGATCTACCATCGAACTCGCCATAACCCCCCACCCACCCGTCGCCGACGGCACAGAAGTCTCAATCTTGCGAAGAAAGATAGTGAGTCAATGCCAAACCTTTACCAAGGAACACATCAAATAGAAGGAAAAGAAGGGGCAACAGAATAGAATGAGACGGAGAAAAAGCAATTCAACCAGGACTCACCTCTGCCCGTTCTTCCTCCCACATCATCTGATCCCCTCTTAAAACCCTCAGACCCTCTTGTACCTCCTCGAACCTATCTTCTTTCTCTTGCAGGTCCGCGATCATCTCCGCCAGCCTTTCCTCCAACTCCATTATCTGTCTTTGGGCCAAAGCGCTTTCTTCATCCTTTCCAAAAGTCACAGTCCTGAGCTTATCTTTCAGCGCTGTATTCGCTTCTTCCAGCTCGGCCACTCTTTCCTGGGAATTCCTCAGTTCCCCCTCGTTCTTCCTCATTTCCTCACGTTCCTCATCGCCTCTCCTCAATTCATCTTCAAGAGCAACTATGGTGCCCTCTTTATCTTTCAGGTCTTGACTCAATAAAGCATTGGCATCATTCGCGGCTTTGAGAGCCGTTTCGATCGACTTTTGCCTTTCTTCACTCTGATCGAGTTCTTGTTGTAAATCATAGGTACGATCTTCGTGTTCTATAGCCCGGGAGCGCCATCTCTGCAAGTCCGCATCGTACAATCCAAGATGTTGAGCGTACTCATCCGCCGTACTTTCCAAACGCCGGTCCGCCTCCGCCAATTTAGCTCGTAGTTGCTCGTTGGCAAGTTTGGAATCGGAAAGTTGACGACTGACCAATTGATGTTGCGATCGAAGTGTGCCCAGCTCTTTGCCGAGTTCGAATTGCACCGTATGTGCCGCCCGTAAAGAGGCTGCTTCGCGTTTTTGCGCAGTGGATAGTCGGGTGTTTTCCTCGGCCAGTGAGGTGACTTGAGTGGCTAGGAAATCATGAGCAATTTGGAGACTGGTTAGGAACTCTTCGTTCTCTGCTAAAATGCGACGTGACGAAGACAACTCTGTGAGATCAGCTTCGCTTCCAGATACTGTGGATTACGCAGTTGAGAGGCGAGGTCAAGTCGACAATGAACAAGGTCGAAGAGAAAAGCGACGTTCGATGAGTGGAAGGACTGATGGACCCACCTTCAGAACTCGTGACAAGATCCTCCTGAGCTTTCGAGAGAAGTCTCGTTTTCTCATTGAGCTCAATCATGAGTGTCCTTTTCTCCTCACTCTCCTCTTCCAAAGCATCACGCAACTGCCTTGACTCAGCTTGCAACTCCTCTACCACATCCTCTCCGGCTTTAATCTCTCTCTGAAGCGCTTTCGTATAATCCGCATGAGCCTCCAGCAGCGCTTGAGAGATGCCCATAGGAGGTGCGGAAGAATGCTTACGTTCCACATATGGTCGTCGGTGTGGCAGAGGTAAACCGTGCGCTCCTAGAACGGGTCGGGATGATGGGGTGTGAGATCTAGTCTGTTCACTCGGACTGTCCGTCTCACTCGACCATTCTGTTCCTTCCTGCTGTGCTGATTGAGCAGATAGAGGCGATTCATCGATCGTCGACAGAGTTGTGGTGTGGAATAAAACTTCTGCTCCACCATCCATTGCTGGAGTGAGATCATCGGTTGGTTCATCTACCAACTCTTCCGCTTGCCCACCAACGAAATCCGATATCTCCGGTGAGGAGGCTCCAAAAGCGTCTAGAGACATACGCTTAGTGACCATCGGAGTAAGCTTGACTTCGAATGGTGAACTGGCACGTTTATCGATTTTGCTCGTGGTCGATGGTGTTTTCGTATGTCCGGGCGAATGAGTGTCGCTTGAGGAGGGAGAAGAGGTGAATGAAGAGTCGAGACCTTCTGGGGAGTACATGTCTCTTGAGAAGAAACGAATAGCTATTGATAAGCACAGTCTCTGTGTCAATGACAGGGCGACTTACCACCTTTCTCATGTTTGGCTCCATCGATGAAAGCTCCTCTGCGTAGATCATCCGTCCGACCACCAGGGGTACCAACGGGGAGTTCTTCTTGAGGTACCATGATACTGAGACCATCATCGCTATCTATACTTGTTTCACGACGATGACGGTAGTCCGTCGATGGCTCGAATTCGTCGTCGAAGTATGAACCGTTGTTACCATAGGGGCTCAGATGTCTGGCAAGGGGGACAGGATGAGGGTGCTGTTGGGTACTAGGAGCGAGGAGACGAGGAGGGGACGAGTTGGTAGAGGAGGTCATGAATGGATGAGAGGGAGATGCAGGGGTGGACAAGTGCCCTACATGTCAAACGACGCATCCAGACACAACAAAGAAGAGCTTACGAGTATGCGGGGATCCTGGAATTCTGAGAGTCTTTGGAGGAGATGTTGTCTCTACCGCTGATGTACTCATTCCTCTCTTCCGAGGAGACTCCAATTCGATCTCAAATCGCATACGTCTCACCCTAACGCTATCGGGAGTGACAACCTGGAGCTCTGCGGGTGTCGTTGTGAGATAGACTGAGGCGTGAGTTGAATGATGGTCGGGAGTGTGGACATGTTGTGCTCGACGGGAAGCTCCGATGATTGATCTTTGGAGAGGGGTTGGGGAAGGTAAAGGTGGTATGTCTTCCTCTTGCTCGTAGTCTATTTCATGTTAGTCATAATCAAAATACCAACGGCTTGTCGAAGTCCCAGATTCTCAAATGTTTTTATCTCACTCAATGCCCTCCAAAGATGGCAAGAGCAGAGGTCGGAGACGGACAGGTGGTGAGAAAGTAACTAAGAAAGTGGACACATAGATGAACAAGGAGAGGGAGAGAGGAAGTGGAGAAGAAAAAATCTCACGAGTCGTCCCGCTACCAGTCAACCTCATATCAGAAGGAATACTTCTACTTCCTTTCAGACTACCCCTCCTAAACTTCTTCAAAGAGTTGGAACGTCCCAATGAACCAGTATCAAGTTGCGGCCCATTAGTAGAAACTTCACCCAACGGTAATGACGGTCTTATCTTCGAACGACGTTTACGAGACCTGTTCTTGAGTGCTGCTAGAGAGGGATGGTGTGCTAACGATCGAAGGATAGAAGGAGTTCTCTGATGTTTGGGCGAAGCAGGTGGAACTGGAGTGGTGTAAGTCCTATCTAGGAGGGGAGGTTCTTCTTGAATGCTCTGTTGAGCTGAGACGATACCGGAGAGGGAAGAAGTGGGACGTTTAGAATGATGTGAGTGAGCGGAGGAAGGTCTGTTGAAGGGATTCAATCTGTGCAAGAGGTCTTTGGTCATGATTGTGATACTGGGGTGGTGTCAGAGTGTGAAGGGATGAGGATGAGTATCAGGAGTGGGGAAGAGATTGAACAAGGAAAAGAGAAGAGAGAGTGTTGACGTTGTTAGGAGTTAACGAGTCAGAGGTGGAATGTTAGTCAACGTGACTGATTTTCTACGAGTGAAATCCCTGACGACCGACGTCAAAGGATGCTTCGCTTCGATCAGTCAACGAGAAAATGTGCCACTTTCACTTTTCGCCACTTTACCAGGTTACCTGCATGTCAACGGCATGTCTACTCTTACTTTTCGTTTATACACCAAAGAGTCGCATACTTATATACTTAACCGCCATATCACATCTCCCTTCTCTACTTATGTTCACACCATTGAAGCGCCTGATCAATTGACAATGATCAACCCAGGAGCGAAGATAGCTTCATCCGCCGCAGCTTGCGCGTCCGCATATGGACCAGCGTTGTCACTGATGATAGTAATGGTGAGACCATTCATCAGATGTTCCGTGTATGGCCACGCACCCGTGAAGACTGTAGTACCACCTTGATCCGACTTGTGAACCGCGGGCACCACTACTGGTAAGTTTTGTTGGTTTATGTACACTACATAGTAGGTTTTGCCAGTGACGACGTCGGCCGTGTTGACTGCAAAACGAATGGCGGGATTGTCAACGGGACCTGGAGTATCGAGTACGGTGATATGTTTGAAAAGAGGGATGGTGATTTCGTTTACGTTGGGACAAGTGGAAAAGTCTATGAATTGGTTGAGGATAGAGAATGCGAATGAACGGATGGAACGAGTGAGGAATGGAAGAGAGTTTGGAGTTCGGCCTAGAAGCAGTCTAAACTATGAGCAAGATCTCTTAGGTGACTTCAAGATTTTCACATTAGATCTGCAGAGAAAGATCGGCGAGAGTACGAGAGAATGATATCATAGGAGGAAGGTATTATATGAAAAAATGACTTACCTGTAGTATCCAGCCTGTGCACCTTCTTGTCCCAAGGTGGAGGCGATCGTCGCTGTGAATGGAGCATCGCCATTTTCAGCAAAATCTTGGATGATGTCCTGATCGTCAATCTAAAGATCGAGCAGTGAGATCAGATCGGTACCCTCGATGGACGAGTAGTGGAACGAGACCGATGACGATAAGACCAGATCGATCCGATAAACTTACCTGAAGAGTGGACATGACAAGACTAGTCCAAGTCATGGCGAACAGAACACCTTGTTGGAAATTATTAACGGGAAATTTGTACACTTTACAAGGTTGAATAGGGTTTGCTCCATAATGTTGCAAAGCATGAATCGCGTTGATAGTGTGTAATTCCTCTTGCGCCTGAGCTGCCGATAATTCCGCGATGAGGATATCCCTATCGATCGTATGAGGTACTTCGAAACCCGTCACATTGTTGGTGACGTTGTGTAAGAATTGAGCGAAAAATACAGCTTCAAAATATTCGTTAAAGTTGATTATACGGAAGTTGTTGAGTGATTCTTGGTTGTGTAAAGTGGCAGGGAGTGTACGATTGGACAGAGTACCCAGGGCTTGTTGTTCGATGGCTTTCAATTGGGCGGGAGATGGGTTAGGATAACCATCGGGGAGTAAAGTGTTCGGGAGAGTGACTGGAGCGGCTTGAGAGAGTAATAGGACTTGTAGAGCTGAGACACAGAGAGTAATCACTCGCATATCGAGAATAGTCTGTGATTTTTGGTCTTGGCGATAAGTGATCTGTTATCGGTGTGAAGGAAAGAAAGTAGGAAAAGAGGAGCGATGATAGATAAGTGTGAGTAAATTTGACAAGAGGAGTGAGTGGGGGAAAAGGGGGCGTAGAGTCCAAAGGGGATCTACACTCACCTTATATACCTCCATCGTAGGGACATCCCCTTTCGTGATGTCGGTATCCCAGATTCACAGGGCAGAAGTGAGACGGGGTGTGGAGGTAAAAATGACAATGTCGGTGAAGCACCATATCGCGACATTCAAGATCTTCACTGATCACTGATTGACCATGAGAAAAAATCTGATAACTGACATTTGATTTTGTACAGTATTTGACGCGTACCTCGTCCATCGTACCGTGGATACAGTGGAGCGCGCAGAGAGCTCGTACTACCCGTACAGTACTTCATCGATCATCGCGAAGCCGCCGGCCACTGGTCTTTCTAGCCTGTATTAAACATCTTCGGTTTCATTGTCATTCGGATCGGCGTACATCAGTTCTTAGCATTCGGTGATTTCATTAAACGGTTCGGTCACGAATATCCAACGTGTCGAAGTCTGGTAGGGGGCCGGGCGAACGAGAGAACGAGGGAACGAGTGGAGATGGTACCTTCGATGTTGTAGGTGTTCCGAAAGACATGTACTGTCACGAGTAGATCGTTGATCGTCTGATGAAGAACAATGACACCATGGTGACGCCAAGGCGGTTGATGTACCGTATCGTATTGTCTGTCATGCCAAGCTGACAAATCAGTGATCAGTGAGCTTGTCATGCATGGATGTACTGGTCTATTCTGGCCAGTGGAAGGAGAAGATGACGACCTTACTCCGAATTCTCGACGGTCTTGCTAAGAATAGCTGTATTCACGATGAAAGTCGTCCTCAGCCTTCACAGGCCTCACGGGCCTACAGGATCACAAGATCGCAAGAAAGCACGTCGATAAGGAAGAGACTTCGCTAAATGTGATACCGGCGATCAGCGTACGGCGTCGTTTGCGAGCATCATAATGTAAGACAGTCACCGTATGCTCGTATCCCTCAGAAGTCGTATCTTGAGAACAAAGATCCTCGTATGGGATTGTGTGTCTTCTTGTCGGTCTACCGGCTAGATATAGACGATCTAATCCACAGGCCACGAGGCCACGAGGCTTCTGTTCTGTTTGTCAGCAGGGTCTGAACCATGAACCATCAACAATCTCCAAACAAAATGCTGATTCATCCTCATAAGATTATTGTCCGAATCTTGATGATCAAGTCGAAATTGCATGGACTGCATGCATTGCAGAGAGGTGATTGACCTTGAAAAGAACCCCCATTCACATGCACGACGTCGAGGATGGATGAATGCAGTGAGGTGGTTGTATACTACAGTCAGTGGTATGTATGCCGAGAGAGTTTTGCTTACTGCATGCAAACAAAGTGGGGGACATGGGGGGAGCTCGGGGTAGGGAGAGGGGGAAGTGGAAGTGGATGGGAGACGTCGGCTGCAAAAGGGAAGGGGGAGACGCGTGCCTTGAATTTCCTAATAGGGATTAGTATAGTTGGGTAGACGGACTTGACTAAAAACGGCGGCCGGAGTAAGCAAGGGGGCAAAGGGGCAAGGGGACAAGGGGAACGGACATCTTCTGAACGGGGGGGGGCACGAGCACCTACCTAAATCTTACACCTAGACTTTCTCACTCTCTCCTCCATCCATCCATCTCTCTCTCTCTTTTCTCACACACTCTCCCCCCTTCTATACTTGGTAGATGAGACGTTCTTCTCTACCCGTATACTTATAATATCCTTCCTTATCAGAGCACGGGACCACGCGTTAACGTCCAATCCAGTCCCAGAACAAGATCGACGATCTTCACCCCGACTCACACACTTCTGACCGTTCTGGTCATTCCTTGTTTGTATTGTCGCTCTCACCATCTTGAAGCGCCAAAAGCTACTCAGCCATTGAATCGTGCAACACGTTAAAGATGGGTAAATCATCTAGACGCTCGACGGCCATGTCATCCACTACACCATCCATCACACCCTCTGCCCGTTCTGCATTTTTTAACTCTAAATCAACTCCCTCTCCCTCTGGGTCCGAGCAAAAATCAGCGCGAACATCACTCATCAATGTTCTATCTCGTCCTCGACCCACTTCGGCAGTCTCACATCATTTCGCAGTGTCAAATGAAGGGTTTTCACCTTTTGACGATGACTTTGATCTATCCGACCAATCGACCATCAGCAGTTATGCCAGTTCCATCAGCTCGACCCGACATCCCTCTGCTGAAGATGTAGCTCAGTTGTACAAAGATTATCTCGATAAACCATTTGTAAACATCAAATCCACGTTCAAGCATAGTGAATTTGGTCATGATAATAATCCCAATTGGCGCTGGACAAGTCAATGGAATCCTGATGAACCTATTCATCCCATGGTGGAGATACAACCTCCATACTATGTATTATTGACCACATACATCAGGTGAGTGTCACCATCATAGACTTATATGATCGTGTGGCTGACAAATAAGTTATTTGATGTTCATCGTTTTGGGTCATATTCGTGATTTCTTCGGAAAGAGATTCTTCCCTGCGCATTATGCTCATCTCATGTCCCACAATGTACGTGTTTGAAGTTACATCGACAACAACGCTTACACTTCTAGGGCTACGCTGCTTTGAACTCTGACTTTGATTCATTCTACACTCGTCGATTGAAGAAACGTATCGATGATATCTTTTCACGACCTGTCACTGGCGTGGCTGGTCGATCGATAGTGGTCTACGATCGTTATTCCAACGATGAACAAGATACGTTCCAATACACTGGTGGGAAAACGCGAGCTCTGAACGTTTCATCTTACAACTACCTTGGTTTCGCTTCCTCCAGTGGTGGTTGTGCAGATGCTGTCGAAGTGGCCATCAAACGCTACGGAATTTCCAGTGCTGGTTTCCGATTAGACGCGTCGACCCTTGATCTTCACCAACAAACCGAGAAACTCGTTGCCCGTTTCGTTGGTGCCGAAGCGGCAATGGTCATTTCTCAAGGGTTTGCGACCAACTCAACTACTATCCCAGCTCTTGTCGGAAAAGGATGTTTGGTCATTTCGGACGAATTGAACCACGCTTCGATTCGATTTGGAGTTCGATTGTCGGGCGCTAGCATCCGAATGTTCAAACATAACGATATGAAATCTTTGGAAAAGTTGTTGAGGGAATGTATCTCTCAAGGACAACCTAGAACTCATCGACCTTGGAAGAAGATTTTGATCATTGTGGAGGGGTTGTATTCCATGGAAGGAAGTTTGGTCAATTTACCTCAATTAATAGAGTTGAGACGTCGATACAAGGTCAGTCTTCCTCCGTTCCACACCCTGATTATACTGATCATCAGTTTTACCTCTACGTCGACGAGGCTCATTCTATAGGGGCTATAGGACCTAACGGTCGTGGTGTTTGTGATTACTTCGGTATCGATTCCCGTGAAGTCGACGTTTTGATGGGAACTTTTACCAAATCCTTCGGTGCCGCAGGAGGTTACATTGCCGGTTCTAAAGAACTCATCGATCGACTTCGAGTACGTTCCCACGCCATGTGTTACGCCGAGAGTATGTCACCTGCCGTTCTCACTCAAATCATCGCTTCAATGGGATCTATAATGGGTATAGCCCCACCATTAGCATCACCAGCAGAAGAAGAATCCGATTCCGTATCAATCGTCTCTCGACATGCGGTCTATGGTCCAGCACCAGCTTCAAGTTTACCAACATGGCTGACACTCCCTACCACACTTTTGAACGGTACGGAAGGTAGGGAAAGATTACGAAGATTAGCTTTTAATTCACGTTACCTTTCTTCTGGGTTGAGAAAACTTGGTTTTATAGTTTATGGTCATCGTGATTCTCCTATAATCCCTCTTTTGGTTTTCTCACCTGGTAAAATGCCATATTTCTCTCAGATGATGTTGAAACGTATCGGTGTGGAGAAAACGCCAATAGTAGTGGTTGTGGTTGCTTATCCGTGAGTTCTCTTCATTCTCTCTGCTTCCTTTCCTCAATATCCAATTCACATCACACGCGGACTTCTCTTTGCTATTTATTATCCCATGGCTAATTGTCAGAGCCACTCCTCTTATCTCATCCAGAGTCCGATTCTGTCTTTCTGCATCGCACACGAAAAACGATATCGATATGTTGCTTCGTGCATGTGACGAAATTGCCGATGTGTTGGATTTACGATATGGAAAACAAACCATGACGGTGGATGAAGTCATAGCTTCGGCAGAAGAATTGGTAGCTGCGAACTTCTAAAGATCATTGGATCTCAATCGATCAAAGACGAATCTAATCGTTCGACCTACCATAACACCTACAAACATATTTTCTGCCTTCTACTCTACCTCCTGACCACTCCACCTCAAAGTTTATCGTCTCCTGGTATCGTTGTGGATATACGAGTAAAAAGGACAGAAGACAGTGCATGGTATGGTATGGAAGGAAGAGAAGGTAGATAGGAATTTGGTCATACTGCTGATAACCCTTGTAAAACCCCAAGGGTGATAATTTGGAATACTATTAAGAAACCGCCTGGAGCGTTAATGCAACTTTTGTGATTGAATGATATATGTGCATGTTGAACCTCTGATTCACTACTGTAGCTTATCTCATAAATATGGTTGAGTGGCGTTACTACTGGTACAATGTAATTCATCGATCATTCAATTCGATAACTTCACCAGATTCCAGATGTTCATAATCCATACTTAGATCCGTTGACATTTCACGTTTTATACATAACTGCCAGTTAGCACATGATCACTGGCTATATCATCTCCACCACTTCGAATTCCTAGCCTCCGGTTGAACCTACCCCACAGCGGCCTTGCAGGAATATGGTTTAGAAAATAACCACACGATGATAATGACGGTGATCGTAACAGGAAGAAATAGGTTGCGTCGTCGCAAATATCCTACAAGAATCATCTGATGTTGTGATGAGGGAGAAGTCTGATAAATGGGGAGTTTTATAAGTGAAGGGAGGAATGAATCCAAGGAAAGGAAGACTCACCTGCTCAGCAATAACGATCATCACTAAAGCTCCAAGAGCTTGAACTGCCCAGTAAAAAATACTAGCGGGGAACGATTTGGCGTAGTAGGTCGTCAATATCAAATGGACGAAATTCAATGTGAGAGAGAAGTCTAGGATGTATGTAGGACGACGGATTAGGTAGTAAAGAGGTATGATACTGATTATTAGCTTATTCCTTCTTTCTTCAACTCTGTTGCTTTTCTTCCGTTTCTACTTGAATCGATGAATAAATCCTCTCGAAGGAGTTCATACTGATACCTTACCCAAAAAAAGGATAACTTTTAGATAG
The DNA here is from genome assembly GCF_000271645.1 of Tremella mesenterica DSM 1558. Classification (NCBI taxonomy): domain Eukaryota; kingdom Fungi; phylum Basidiomycota; class Tremellomycetes; order Tremellales; family Tremellaceae; genus Tremella; species Tremella mesenterica. The sequence continues at coordinate 470,422 of NW_006711230.1, forward strand.
GGGTTCAATTTTTTTGATACCTACAAAGTAGGAAAGTGTGAAAAGAAGTGGATATTTCATAAGACATAGATGTAGAGTTGATTCGCGGATAAAAGTCTAGGTATAAAGATATATGGTCACTATGTACGGGTATAATTCCAATTGATGTAGATTATGAGGATGAATTAGTGGATGAAGAACCCTACTCACTCAATACAACAAGCAATCATCCATGCAATCCCAATCATCCAACCTCTTGTATCATCTAAACCAAAATCTAAAATCTCCATCCCATCTTCTTGTATCTCATCATTTTCCACAGTTCCAATTTGTTTACCACCACTCCAAGCACCTCGTAATGAATTCCATCCTCCTTCTAATGTGGTTGAGACGGTAGGTTTCGATGACATCTCTCTCCAATCCATCAAATGAGAAACCGTTGTCGGTCCTCCTGAATATGCTAGAGTGTCGGGAGAAGTAAAGGTAGCTAGTAATGGTGGTATCAAAACTGCTAAAGTGAGATAATGAAGAGTTTGCATTGAAACGATCTAGACGTCAGTTTAGAGAAGTCATCATGTGGAAAGGAAGGGAAAGAATGACTGACTTGACATATTAACCTATATCGTCAGTTGAGCAAAGTGAACAGAGAGAAGTGGGGAGGAGACTTACATGACGGGATCCCAACCCTGCACTCGAATCGTTTTCATCTTCGTTATCTTTCTATTGTTCGATAAGTTAGTGTCATGAGGAAGTTGTGCAAAAGTGAGAAAGACCTATTGAGGTGGACCCCGTACCCCCGTGGTTGAACGAAAGGGAAGGAGTGTGAGACGGAGATAGTCGTGATCTCCGTGATAGTAGACGATGTTGAAGAGTTGGTTCAGACGTTCTGAGGACAAGTCGGGATTTGACTTCATACTTGACTCAACTTACCCCATTCACGCTGGCTAGGTTTGAAGACAACCTTGAGGAAGATCCAACCTCACTGATGCTTCCTTCACGGTAGCGTCATCAAAAATCTCATACGCCATGGCGACATCCTCCCAAGCGGCATTCTCAACGCCCACTGGCAAACCTACTCTGACATCATCAAGAGGTCCCACATCTTCCACTCTCATATCACCTCCTCCGCCAGTCATACCAACTTCATGGTTAGCACCTCATGAGCAACGTTGGGCTTTTGTATCTATCTTCGGTCTCATAGAGGTATGTGACTGGAACTTACAAATACCAAAACTCCGGCTGATGATAGGTAACGAAAATATGGGACATTATAGCACCTTACTTGATCACCAACCCTGAACCCACCTGGTCATCAGCTTTACGAATAGAAGGACCTCTCAGTGCTACTTTATGGACTCTATTCGAACTCTCAACTTTCTTCGGTATCTCATTACTTCGCATACCCTTACTCTCCCCTTCAACAACTCAACTTGTCAAAATTGCAGCTTTGTTGATCTTATGGAACCTCGCTTGCTGGTTGATAGCTGAACCAGGGGCCTTTTTACTTCGACTCAACCTGTTTGGTCCTCCAGCATTAGGAGTACAATGGTATCTCTCATGGTGGCCCATCGTCAGCCGGGCAGTATTAGGAGAACCTTCCCATTTAGGTGGTGTGCATCATATCCGTTTACTTCCCCATAGGTCAGCTATCCGTTTCTATAATTAGGAAAGAGCTGACGTCAATAGTACTGCCACTCTTAACCCTTTATCAGTCACTTACTGTATCCCTCCGAATTCAAATATTCAACCTCTCTACATTCCTATCGTATTCAACAACTCCGTTCCTACTGAAGTTTCCTATTTCATTCGCTCGTTGGAAAACGAACATTCCACCATTCAAACCGTAGCGGGAACCTCATTGCATAAATCACAAGACCACAAACCCTCACTTCAGATCACAGATTTTGATGAAGATTCCGATGAAACTGATAATCCCGCATCTGCACTCATTCTTCGTTCTCAACAACTAGACGTATCGAAACTCCCTTCGATCAAACCTGCAGACTCCCTTGCGTTCATTCCTCACGATTTAGAACCTTCTCAACAGATTCTTTTCCTTTCCGTCAGTGAACCCAGTATCGTATCTCTTAAACAAGCTGTCGATCGTCGGGGAGATAGGTTCCACATCACTCCTCATCGCGAAGCTGTCATCATCGAATGTCCGACTGGGGGTCAATTTGTCGATCATCACGATGGTAGAATAATTAAAAAAGGAGAAAAATCACGACCGGCTGAGACTCGTTGTGTGAATGATCAAGAAGTCGTCCATTTTCAAGCTCGCGGTGTCGGAGAGCTCAAAGTAAATTGGAAGAAGAAGTCTAAAGATGGAATAGAAACCGGTGTCATCGAAGGGATAGATAGTGAAGTTCAAGCGGTGGACGAATTGGCCCTTGCTCGAAGAGAAAAAATGTCCAGAACTCATACTGTACCATTAAGAGTATCACATGACAAGTCGGGTGTTCACACAATATCTCTGACCAGCGTAACCGACTCGATGCGTAATACCTACATTCCCTCTGGACCTTCAACAGAAAAGGTCTTCAACGTCATTCCTAGGCCTTCTGCCAGTTTCGCCTGTCCAGGTCCCATCCAACTTCTGATCAATATGACTGCCGCATTCTTCGTACAACTTGACGGTACAGGTCCTTTGCCATCACCCATGGATATCACCTATACTTTCCAACCCCTAGCAGGAGAAGAGAAAAGGACCACTATGCACTTGAACAAGAGGAGCGAGGCAATCACAGTCGTGGAACCCGGTACATATACTTTACTCGACATCTCTGGTCAATGTGCTGGGAGCGTTTTAGAACCTTCCACATGTCGCGTAGAGCTTGTTCCACCTCCAGCACTGGCAATCAAAGTGGAGAGTTTACACGAAGGGGCCATGGATATAGGGGTTCTGGCCAACTTTGACTTTACGGGAACTGCTCCTTTCACCGTTTTCTGGACAGAACAGCGTAAAGGTTCTCGAGCGGTATCCCATTCGAAAAGATTCGACTCTCATCATGGAGATATTGTCTTGCAACCGGAGCAGGAAGGAATGTATACCTATGTAAGTTGACCCCTCAGTGTCATGCCTCAGCTGATATTTAGACCTTTAAAGCACTTAGTGACAGACATTATCAACATATACCTCTGGACGAACCACCAATTCAACAGACCGTGCACCCTCTGGCCAACGTTGGTATCGTCGGACAACGTGATGGGATCCGGAAGATCAAGGTTTTCTCTTGTTCTGGTGATCAAGTTGACCTTGCGTTAGAAGCCAAAGGGACTGCACCTCTCAAACTGAGCTATCTCAAATCTTGGGATGGAAAATCAGAGAATGCTACTATAGATATCAAATCTGGTCGTTCGGTTGTGCCTATAACCATCCCGTCAGAATATGGACCCGACAGTAATGCCGTGGGAAAGATGACGGTAGTTTTGACTACTATTGAGGATGGTGATGGACGGATTAGGAAATTACCTGCACCTACTCTGGAAGTGGACATCAATCGTCAGAAGGTGAGTCTTCCCGGTGGAATCCCATACGCAGACTGATATGTAGCCCACTGTGAGATTTGTCAAATCCGAGAAAGTTGTCATCACGGAAGGTGATAGCGTTAAAGCTGCATTGAGGCTGGCTGGAGAATCGGTGAGGTTTAATTCCCACGCTACTTAACACCGGTGAACGCAACTGATAATGCAGCCATGGGAAGTCACATACTCCATCAATGGTCGTTCAGCCCGACCAATCACGCTCCGAGATGCTAACAATCATCTGGTCTTCACCGAAGCTGGTGTGTATCGATTGGAACATGTCAAAGACGCACATTGTTCTGGTCATGTTGTGACTGAGGAATCGACGTTTGAGATTACATACAAGCCACGTCCTGTCGTTGCATTGGTCGACAATCCTTCACTCAAGTACGAGTTTGGAGTTTATAAGCATAAAGGCTTCTGTGCGGGTGGTGAAGATCACATATCCATCAAATTTACTGGTCAGTCTTCATATTGTTTCTTGAACAAAACTGAATGAGTAGGTGAAGCGCCATACGAACTTGCCTATAGATATACAGTAGAAGGTCGAACCACTCGTCACACACTCAAATCAGCTCAAGAATCAGGTGTTCTACATCTAGCGATTGAACCAGGTCATCATCGCTACGATTTCATCTCTCTTGGCGATTCGAATTATCCTACTTCACCTATATCCCACGCAGTGGAACATGACGTTCATTCACAACCTTCAGTCACATTCATCCGACCCAACTCAATACCCATATGTCTCGATACGTCTTTGAAAGGTGATGCAAAGGTCAGATTACAAGGAAAAGCTCCTTTCACCATCAATTTAACAGTGAGAAAACCCGCATCGACTCAATTATTCACACATACCGTAATGGTGAAAACCAACGAGTGGACATTGGACGTTCCGTATGTTGTCAAGGATATAGGGAGACACGAAGTATCAATTATCAGTGTGACTGATGATAGTGGTTGTGCTCAAATAGTGAATGATGATGATCGACTGAGTACGGTGGTAGAGGTTGTGGAAAGTGCGAGGATAGTTCCTGTTACTGCTTTAGAGGATCTTTGTGAGGGAGATAATTTGGATTTCCTATTACAAGGAAAAGCTCCATGGACGATTGAGTGAGTTTTTGTATTTTCCTCGATCCTTCTTTCTATCCACTTCGACACGGATGATATGTTTCCTATCTTCGCATATCCTGTGCATAATGGGATATCATGTGACCGACCATACGATCAGCAGGGTCAATCGGGAAAAGACTTCTGTGGATGGTCGCTGACCATAAGATACTCTTGGCTTGGTAAGAAACATAAAGTGTCTTCTTCGGCTTCTAGGTTCTCTAGATATGCAGAATCACCAGGTATCTTTCAAGTTCATTCCGTAGCTTTGAAAGATAATCAAGTGTGTTCATCTTCATTCTCCTCCTTTCCGTTTATTCCCTTAATCCTCTGTCCTCTCCTTTTTCTAATTACTCAGTCGCCTTCCTGCAGGTCGTATCTCTCTCTGGATGTCAAATCAACGTGAAAAAACTGACAATCAGTGTAAAAGAGAAATCGTAGATCTCATCCGACGTATCCATCCTCTACCTTCTGTCAAGATACAAGAAGGTCTTGATCATTTAAGAGAAGGTGACGAACCTGCTGTATTTGGTGTCACATTCGAAGGAACATCTCCTTTCTCTTTTACATATACCAGAAGTGAAATAATCAATGGGAAGAAAAAAGTTGTTGAGACTCAGGTCGGTCATCTTGATCCTTTCTCATCATGCCCACATGTTCCCTTGGTCGTGATACCTACATATCTATCTTCAAAACTGATCTCTGCTCCAACTTTCAATCACCACCCGACAGTGGCTATAAATTGATAACATGACGACGATCCAGACGAGTACGGCGTCGTCAGGTGTGAAGACTGGGTGATTTAGGATAAGAGTTTATTGACAAACAGACCATCACGGACATTCATGACAATAATTATATCATATCTTCTTCCGCTCCGGGGGATTACGAAGTGACTAGCGTATCTGATAAATGGTGTAGGTATCCTCCTCTTTCCACAAGACAGGATGTATGAATGCGGATGCATTACACTTTTGTTGATTTCATTCGTGTTTCACCTTCAGCCGAATTGACCCGTCCTTGTCAGCTCCATCAGCATTCCACTGCACGAGCTCTACTCGTCATGGTTCCATGCTCCGTGCTGTTGATGAAACTGTTTTGTGCCCCTTTGGCGACATTTCGCATCAACTCCCAGATCACAGACCACCAGCCACCAGGTTGCCTTAGTGCATCGCGTTTAACTTTGACAAATGAAACCCTCTCACCTCTCACCGCTCTACTGTTGATCGTATTTCACTCAGAGTACAGCACTCTACTCGTAATTTATTCTTATTGTAAGTACTGGTGCATCACGAGTCGTCTACTCACCCAGCAGTCAGCACGCGTCTACACATCAGTCAGCACGCGTCTACCCAACAGTCAGCACGCGTCTACCATATCCACTTCAAATAGTCTTTCTTCCCGCACGTATCCCTCACCTAGCGTGATAAAAAAAAATGACAATTTCCCCAACTCCTATAGACAAAGCAGTCGAAACGTACCGTTCTCAACCTCCCCATATCCCTCATATCCCTTTAAGACAAATAGCCAAACAACATGATGTACCACCTTCAACTCTTTTCGATCGTATTTCAAATAACAGAAAAAGTCATCCACACTCCAGTACACATCTTCAAGCTCTAACACCTAAAGAAGAAACTCAAATAATTCATTTTATTCGATCAAACGTTCTTATTGGTAACTCACCCACTCCGAAGATGATTTTCGAAATTGCGGATGATCTTCGTAGAGAACGTTTGAAATCCGAGCGATATCGTAATTATGAAATTGATCCTTTGGGTCAAAATTGGGTATCAAGATTTAGACAACGACATGCTATTCTCAAAGATTTTTGGCGGTATGAGAAGAAAAATTATCGTGTGAATATGTCTAGTGATGAGGAGAAGATGGATGAATGGGTAGGAAAAATTAGAGAAATGATAGAGGAAAAAGGGTATGATTTGAAAGATATTTATAATTTAGATCAAAGTGGTTTTGCTATCGGTTCGACTGAAAAAACTTTTGTTATGGCAATTCTTGATAGATGTTGGAAAGGATATTCAAAAGATAAATCTGATAAGGATCATCAAGAGAAGGAGAATGATTCGTGTGAGAAGAAAGAGGAAGAAAAAGAAGAAGAACAAGGTTGGATCACAACTGTAGAATGTATTTCAGCAAAAGGGAAGATATTACAACCTCTCGTCATTTTCAAAGCTCTTGAAGATTTCAATTTCACACCGCTTCGTATTAGTTATGGGGAAATCACAGATAATTGGGGTTGGACTTCAAATGAAGAAGGTTGGGTTGAAAGTTTTCTTATTCAAGATTACTTGACAGAGGTATTTATACCCATTACCACACCATCTGAATCTACTTCCCGTCGATTGCTCATTGTCGATGCGACAGGTGATATCATGGATGCAAAAGGTATATCTCTGTGTATGAGGAACAATATAGATGTATTGCTTGTTCCTTTTCATCTCTCGGAAAAACAACCTCTGCGCGTGGGGGTATTTGGACCTTTGAAAGATGCTATGAGAAAACAAGTTGAAGGATGGATTGAAAGTGTGGATAAGGTGAATGAGTCAGACTGGGCACTAGGTATGGTAGATTCTTGGAAGGAAAGTTTAACGAGAGAAAATGTAATCAAGGGTTGGTTAGGTAGTGGGTTCCTTCCTATCGACATCGTTGAAAAACTCAAAGATTCCCCTGCTCTTTTATCTCCCGCAAAACGTACCCTCCGTACAACTAAGACTACCCCGTCACCCCATACAACACGCGTCACCCGGAGCGCTCGTCAGTCACAAAACACCACTGTCCAATCCCAAAACCCTCCTTCGACCCCTCCTGCCAAAACTCAACGCCGGACTCGTGACCCAATCGCAGACATCCTAGATGAGAACACCCAATGGCTCGCAGAAAACGAAAATACCGTTCCAACGCCTGTCAAAAACGAATTACGCACTCTGCTGGAGTCCACGAGGGTGGAGGTTGCTAATAATGTGAGGTTGGAGAAAGAAAAACAGGAGTTGAAGGATGAACTGAGGTCAGTGAGGCCGAAAAAGGAAAATGTAGAGGTCATACAACGTCAGATGGATAAAGGTATAGAGAAGAGGAAGAAAAGGAAGCACACTTGAGTACGAAGGGATCACCCAAGCGATATAAAATAATCAATCTCGGGAGGGGGAACGTGCAGGTCAATGTGTGCGACAAATATCATGCAAGTGATGTGTAATATGAATAAAATATTGAGGTTGGCCACGTCGTCCGGTATGCTTTTATGCACTCAGAGCTACCGGGATAACGTCCTGAAGTGGAGGTGCTACATTCGCCAGCTTCGGAAATTCCATCTGCGAATAAGTTCAGGAAGTTTCAGATAAATCTCATTAGACTCACATGACGCACAGCAGGATACTGAACCTCCAGTTCAGTCAAGACGGCCCGGACCAAACCTCGGGACTCCTCAACATCCTCTGCGAATGTCAGTTGAAAGACCTTGCTCCACACAAAGCACGTGTGATGGACATACCAGTCGGTAAGTCCCCAAGAAGAGCCGCATCGTTGAGCAGTATCACGAATCTTGCCGTCATGTCCATTATTTGGCCTCTCCATCGAATTATACGCTTCGTTTCTCTCAAAGTCTGCATTACCTTGATGAGGGCCTTCAAGTTTGCTGTGATATGGGGTAAAGTCGTCTTTGTCGGAGACATCTGCAATGGTTGGAGTAGATAGGGTATTATAGTCTGTTCGTCAATATTTAATGATAGATATCTCGAGGTCCAGCTCACCTTCAGCCACCGGAGGATTCCCATTCCTAAGGCGTCACACATGATCTCCACACTCTGAGCAATCCCAATCAACACGATTTTCCCTTCAGCTCCCGGCGGAGCATATATCCATCCTTGCACGATGGCCTTATCCATCATCTCCTCATACATCATAGCTCTTCTCTCCCCTTGTCCTTGCAAACTCTTCTCCACTAGTTTTATGGTCACTGGGAGGACATGTGATAATGGAGGATTCGCATGTAGACTGAGGGTATGAATCAAGCTTTTCAACAAAATTTGATCTACTCCCATTCGTCGCATCGTTTCCCCGGGCATCAAATCAAGCCACGAATCCAGCACTATTACTCCTTTTCCCCTCCATGATGGGTCCCAGTCATCCATCATGACCAATGTGGGAGGAAGAAGAACCCCAATGTGCTTCTCCAATTCTGTAGATGAGAGCTGAGCGGAACACCAGATCAGAACATTATGCGCCCCGGATTCCGTGGTCTTCCAAGGTGTAGGAGCATCTGAAAAGTCTATCTGAGCATCTTTACCTCCTGCAGGACGAGGTAGAGCGCGTGAAGTGGATGGGTGAAGGAGAGGATGGGGGTTGGTGAATGTGTTGCGGAGGGAATGGTTCAGAAGGTGGAGGGCTAATTCCGAGCGGGATAGAGATGATGTCGCTCCTGGTAGTGAGCTTAAATCTCATTCAGTTGGCAAGATGTGAGCTCACGGTCGATTGTGGCCAGCAGGTTGGGTGTACACCAAAGATCGTCTTTGTACAGTCTCAAAAGGGGCAAGAGAATTTCCACTTGGTCTTCGATTGAGAGGGAGCTTAGAGGAGCGGTAGAGATTTTGGAAGATATTCGTTCCACTATATTGTTAAGGTGTTGGCGATGGTTTCTGAATTTAACTGCGGCTGTGTTGTCAGTGAAAGCATAATCTTCACTAGGATGGAAGCTTACAGATGTCTGAGGATGACGGGAGGAGTTCCTCAGGAATCACGAGCTGCTGAGTGAGGCCGCGAAGCGATCTGAGGTCTTGGCCATTCTTACTGGGACCTGCTTCGGTCTCGACCTCTTCTGAAACCTCTTCAACCTTTGCCATGATGACGTGAACGATGAACGATGGAGAAAGGAATGTAAGTGGGGGAGAAAGCGAGGGTATGGGTGGGGTACCGAGGGGTAACTTTCCCACGGTCGTCCTCCACCCCACCTGGCCTGCACCCTTGAACCTCCGCCCCGCTGTAAGTGTCGCTGTCACTGTCCGGATCTTGCAAAGTACTGAACCTCACACTTCTTTTCGTGATCAGTAGAAGACAAGCCTATAACCCAGGCTCTACGTCCGAAAGTGGAGGGTCAGATCAAGCGAAGATAGGGGGACAGCTCGACTCCAGTACCATCCCATGACCACTCAACCATCATGTCGGCCACTTCTCCACCGCAGTTCATGTCCCCTTCTAATCCCAAATACTCCTCACCGGCCATGATGTCCTCCATGTCTTCATCCTCACTCAATGAAGGGCCTTCTCGCTTTCCTGCCATGCTCAATGGGTCTCTTCCAACTCGTCTTCCTCGTCAACGCGGGCCTTTGCCAGATTTTGGAAGACGGACGGCAGAGCTCTCCATGCATCGTCAACCATCGACTGTCTTGTCCGCTTCTGGGACGTCAACCCCGACCGTCAGAAGAATGAAAAAAGCCGTTAGACAGGTTTCATCGACCAAGGATCATAAGACTAGAGATACAGACTGGGCGGCTATGGAACCTGATGAGGTCTTCAAGCGCTTACCAGTCAATCAGGTCAAGGAGGTGGAGCGGAAGCTGCGCGCAGAGGCATTGAACAAACAGGCAGAGCTTCGAGCGATGGTAGGGTACGTTAGGATCTACTGCAATGAGCCTCTAGCTGAATAACTGTGGGCTGATGGTCAGGACGAGATATCGAGATTTGTTAACTTCCGCCAGTCAGATCACAACGTTACATTCCTCCTCCCTTCGTTTATCAGAATCTCTGAGAACGGTAGCACACGCATGCTCAAATCCTACAGACTTGACAGTCACTACCGAGGAAGATGAAGGGAAGGATCAAGTAGAGGAGATTTCGAATGTTCTTCCCGTCGCTGCGCACATGAAGCTACTTCTGGACACTCCTGAGGGTGAGCCCTTCTTTTGATTCTTCGTATCGAGCTAAATCAAGCAGCGTTATATGGACATCTGGCGAGACACCACTTCCTCTATGCTGCACTTCTGTGGCTTGTGGCTAGAGTCGTCAAAGAAAGTCTGTCAGCCATGCCGCAAGATCAAAGTGGGGTAGGTCGTCTGAGGAATATTCTCATATGGACCTGATCGCCAGCCTTATCTCCCTCTTCTATCTCAGCAATGGGAGACACTTCTACCATTTCGCTCTCAGATTGTCCAGCGCGCGACAGCCTCTCTCCGAGCTCGTGAGCAAACGAGTACTAAGGTGAGAACGAACAAATTTACGCTCTGATAACGTCCTCACCGTTGTAGGTGCTGTCCGAGACAATCTTGGCCATCATCCTTTTGGACAACCTCCCCTTGAAAGAAGCCCTCTCACTGTTCCTCTCTCAAAGATTGAGAACACTACACGACATACTGCAACATGCACCCGATCCCGTCACTCCAAATTTGGCGGATGTCCCCAAGAAAGGTCGTCCACGGGGAAATTCCAAAGTGGCCATGGCGACTGCAGCTCGCGAAGCCGCACATGATCGAGAAGCCATCGCATCAGTCCTCACCGAAGCTGTGATCTCTCTCTTAGACACCGCATCCAGTGTGCTGAATTTATTCGGCAAGAGGCGCGGTGCACAAGACGAGAGCCTGATGGCGGAAATGATACGGCTGGTACAGCAAGGCGAAAAGGCGAATCCACCCACGCCTTCACAACCGAGTCCGCAAGAACGTCGGTCATCGCATGCCAGACGAGCGTCTCGATTGGCGTCCATCTCGATGGCGCTACCATTCACCAAATCCATAGCTACGTCCGGAGCGTTGGATGTGTCGACGCTGAAGGTACTCCAACCCTTGCCATCCTCACAAATATGGCTGCATCATCTCCCACCGTCGATTTTAGGCTTCACCCCATTTATCACTCCCGACCTGGTCCCGCCTGTCAATGACAAGATTCAAGAGTGGCAGAAGGCAGCCTTGGGTCTGCTTTCAGAGGCTGTTCCGTTTTGGCTCGGCGGACTTCAATCCGTCGCTGACGTATGGCGAGTGAAGGCAGATTTGCAAGCGCTGTTGGAAGAAGGCATGCTGGAAGCAGATGTTCGAACAGCTCTGGACAATGCGTGGGAAGGGAGGGTACAACGTATATGGGCCGAGAAGCTTGACGTGTTAGTGCGTCAAGCGGCTTCGCAGATCCAGTCATCTAGAGATGACTTACTTGAGGCCCGGTCCGATCTCGGTGAGTTCACATCTCCTCTCGAAGACTGAGCTCATGTTTAGACATTAACGCTGATACATTCCTCTTCTCCGATCTATCTTTCCCATCCTCTTCAGTCTCTGCGCTATCGGCATCATCTCAAAACGCCTCATTTTCATCATTCACTGATACCCTCAAAAAGCGTGTCAGTCTCCGAAGTCCCAAACTGGACGTGATCTTGACCGATCTGGAGGATTCCGCAGCGGACATTAAGAAAGATCTCGTACAGCTTCCTCCAGAACTGCACGGTCAATATCGACAAGAGTTAGGAGAGTCTTTACGGACGCTTGGCGATGTGTTACAGAGTGCATCAGAAGCTGTGGAGACGAGAGACAAGTTCAACGGGGTAGAAGCTGAGCTCTTCGTCGGAAGAGTTGCTCTTTACCTGGTCAAAGCTTCGACGTTCTTATCAGATCTGTCTCAGCATGCTAGCTACGATACTAGTAAGCTCGTCATGTTGCACCTTCACAATGAGGCTCATCGCATAGCTACCTTCGAAGGACGCCTACTGGACTTGCATAGTGCATCGACGATTCGGTGGCGAGAAAGATCAGTAGCTTCCGCCATCTCGACATTATCTCCCCTCTTTGGGCCTCACCGAGATACTCAAGGATCTCGACATACCTGGCAAGGTGAGATAAATCTACTTGTGGGTCAGCTGATTTGCAGGTCCTTATCCGTCTCAGCCTTCAAGATATCTCATGTTAGCATTACAATCCCTCGTTACGGCCGTCCCGTTGCTGGGGATACCTCCTGGAGTCGAATCATCTGTGGTGAAAGATCTCGTGGAGACATTTGTCGACCGTGTGAGGAACATGGATGGATGGGAGAGTCGGTCGGAAGATACAGCTGTAAATGCCATGGTGGATTTAGGATTTCTGACTCTTTTGAAAGGGGAAAGCATACAGGAGGATGTGATGGTGACGAAGATGGTGATTAAAGTAAGAGTTGTTGCCGGTCTCTGTACTTTCACAGCTGACGATCAGGCTGGATCTTCCGTACCCGAAGAATTCACAGATCTTCTCCCTGGTATCTGTCTGGAACACTTACGTCGAACCCAACTTCTACTTGATCCTCTGATTCAGCATCTCCCATCCATCAACGAGAGTAAAGGTGGCGACTCTAGATTATCCTCTCTGCTCCCTCTTGGTCCTCCTTCGAACAAAGGTGCAAACACCGATTTCCGATCCCCTATCCCAGTGGCTAAACCTAGCAAAAGATTCGCTTTGCTCAGTATGGTCGTTTGATGATATCGATAGACATGATATAACAATTGCATGCATCATCTATCCTAGTTTGTAAGTATATGCGAGGTATATTCTAACATTGACCAATCCACTCAGTCTAGCATTCCAAATGAGAAAGGTGACTATGTAACATGTTTGATAGCGAGAGATGAAACCACGGCTCCCTGTTTCTTTCTGATGATCTCGTCCTCGTCCAATCCTCGTTTTCTCAAAGTCGTATCCAGTTCTTTTAGCTTGTAAACCTGTCATGAGTATCGTTTCCATACGTTAAAGAACAAGAACTGACCTTGTCTACCCGTTGCCAATCTACAATCTCCCCTTGGTTCAACTCATCAAGAGAAACCAATTGACCTCTCACGACGTGTTCTATCTTATCCCATATTTCTTCAGAAGGTCCAGGTGACCCTAGCCGAACGACCAGGAGAGTGGCGGTATGATCGGATATGCCGTGATGTCGGAGAGAATCGGTGATATTGTTATTGGGCGATAAATGGAGGAGAAGCTCTGAATGAAGGTTGTGGGTTGATGTGCGAGGTAAGGAGGAATCAGGGGAAGGGAGAGATGAGAGAAGGGTATTGAGGATAGCTATGAGGAGATGTTGACGTGATACGAGCTTGAGTATCAGTACGAATTTTTCACGACAAAAGACATGACCCTTCAAATGCCTAAATGTTTTATGGCGGTTTTCCCGTGCTTGACACTCTTCCAATTTCCTATTTTGTGTAGCACATTTCTCCTCATCACCGACAACGTTTTGTGTGTCGATTCAAATTTCGAATCGGTTTCTTCCTGCTCACACTGACTGAATCATGAAAGTTTGAAACATTTGCTATTGTCTCAATAGGGGAGAGTTTACTTTGAATCGTCATGAAGTGTGGTGATATGGTGAAGGACGAAATGGAAAGAACGAACATACCATAGAAGCCTCTAGAAAAGCAAAATCAACTTCTTCCCTTAACTTATCCCCCACCTCTCCCTCCGCTTTAGAAGCCTCGATCAGTCTTCTACGTATTTCAGGAGAATTGGTGACATTTCTCAAAAGAGCTAAATGTATCGTATTCATCGACTCTGGGAAGTTGGGCATGGTATAGGATTCCATTTTGTTCCAATTGATATATTTCGCATTGACCCTGGTATCCTGATATTACCGAATCTGCATAAGAAATCGTGTCGGATTGTTGTTCGAAGCTTGTCTACGTTGCATGTTGCTCGATAGCATCCTGAGGGGTGATGAACTTTGTTTCCGTTGGAAAGGGTACCTGATGGAATGTGGCACTTGACGAATGTGGCATTTTCTAAATTTTGTGGAAATTGTCCGTGAGCCACGATCCGCTTCACCTTCACGACCTATATCCCATCCAAGACGACCATAGCTCATGTGGATGGAAGGTGTTCCGTTCACGTTTGACAGGAAAACAAGTATTGAAAGTAATCCCGATACATAGTTTCTTTCACCTTCTCAGGGTTTTTGACTAAAGTAAAAGGTCCTTTGATCTAGTGCCTTTCATCATTTACACCTCGTTTTTTTCTGGCGTCCACGCGTAGAACTCGCCTTTCACAACATGTCTTGGCATCGACCTCACCATCTAACCTTTTACTTTCTCTCTTAGTCTATCTCAGTTCACAGAGTAGTAATGTCACAATCACACTCCCAAGAAAGGTTTAAACATGCCATCGCATGGGCGGGATACAGGTTCACCTCTACCGTCCTCGAGTGAGCTTCAACTTGCCCCTCCTCGAATGAAAAAGAAGCTGATGTAAAAGTGATATTTGGCCCTTGGTTCTTTTCTTCACTGGAATTGCGACAAGTCAGTCATTTACACTAGCCAATCTACCTTGCCCAGCTGATGGAATAGTGGTGGTGTGCGTGACAAAGTTCACAACGACAAATTTGGGGATCAATTCTGTCCCTCTTACAGTCATTGGAACTGTCGTGTTAGTCTTTGGTCTTGAAAAGGTGGTGTTAATCTGATGTTGTAGGTCCTTGGTTGTCAGTTTCAAGACGAATAACTCGTATTCTCGATGGTGGGATGGTCAGTGGAACTTATGATGTACCAAGAGTAAGGGATGACGGATAGGAAGAAATATATGGGCAAACATCACTTCCAATTCTCGTCAATTGGCTATGATCTTCTGGATTCAGGTGGGTCTTATTGAACTTCACTTCACGAGACACTTTTCTAGCAAACGTGGTAGAACCTGACTGATGAAAAAGGTTCCGAATACTCCACCACCACCGAAAGACGACAAGCCCAAGCCTGAAGGGGTTGAACCGGAGGAAGAAGCTCAAGCAAAGGAGCGAGCGGGACTAGGTGGACTCATCGAAAAGAAAACGTATATAGGTCTCGTCAGTATATTCTCTCTTGGATATCACTGATGACTTGACTAATTCCAGATCCTAGCTTTCTCAGTGGCTATGAAGCATGCGCTACGTGGTGAACTCGGACCATTCTACTCGGATTTATACCCTCTCATTGCTTTTCTCCCAAAGTCAGTAATCCCATTTCGTTGCATGAGCTCCGCTGAGGGACTTCAGGTTCGGTCCAGGTGCTCAACCTCCAATCACTCATGAGAATATCCAAGTTTTATGGCGCAACTCTGCTCCTAGGGAAAACTATCATACAGCCGATGAAGTTGTGGTCCCCTTGACTCAAGCCGCCACCAAATTCGATGGCTCTCATCCTGATAACGAGAAGGCTAGTGGAGGGATGACCACACAGTCCTCATCTTTCCAAAAACAGAGATTACGAAGTACAAGGGATTGTTTAGGGGTGAAAGATACCGATGAACCTGATATCGAGGAAAAGGGGGAAGAAGGTCCAACGAGGATAACGAATGTTGAACTTATGCCTCCTCGTCATCCACCTCCTACTCGATATTACGATATCATCCCGCCTTTGAGAATCATCAAGATCGTCAGTGATGTCTTCAAGAAAGCTCAGAAGCTGGATGAACAGGAAAGAGTAGCAGGTGGGAAGAGGAGACATCCGGGAGGTATAGCTCCGGGAAGAATACCACAGCAAATAGTGTAAGTCCATTTGGTCTTAATGTCTACGAGATGATCTGACACGTAGGATGTACCTCTCTGCATATATATCCTCTCTCGTTCAACGTCAATTACTCTCCACTTCTCTTATTTCGCCAGCCTTGAACTGTATACAAGAACTTCAAAAGGCAATTTCAGATCTCGAGAAACTAGCTACTACTCCTATACCCTCAGCTTACGTCTTCCATCTTCGTCTTACTGTATGGATGTATCTCGCCGCACTTCCTTTCCAGTTGGTACAATACATCAATTGGGTCACTATACCTGTAGTAGCTATGGCATCAATCATTTACCTGGGATTTTTGGAGATAGGTGCTCAGATAGAGTTACCATTTGCGTATGATCAAAGTGATTTGGATTTGGACAAGTTCGTCATTGGGTTGCAACATCAACTGGCGGAAGTGACAGCTGTGAGTATCCTAACCGAGTCATCTCCAATCCCAACGCTAGTTTCATCTCAGTCGATCCCACCAGTGAGGTTATCACACGTCGGGTAGATCAGGAGGGTTGCTCAGACTCATGAGCTGACATGTCAGTTCCCTACATCCGTCCCGACTGACTTTGTCGTCCATTCTCACCTCAATCAGCCCTTCTTACCCACACTGTCCCTCAACGTAGAAGAACTACTGGGTATCTCTACCTCTTCAGAGGATCGTCCCTCTTCCCCTGATTCTCACCCCAACGGAGGTGCAAATGGAGTTTCAAACGGGACGGAGCATAAAACTCTTCCCAAGAGCATGAAAGATCTGGAAGTTGTCCTCAGTGCCAATTGGAGAGAAATCCGTGAGGAAGCGAGATATCTGGGTCGAAGACGTGAACAATTGGAAAATAGGACAGGGTTGGAGATTGCCGTATTGCATTTGTAGATATATCTACTCACCTCTCATTCATTCACCTTGCATGGTTTATACTTGTCTTTCTTCCTCACTTCAATATGATACCCCAGGATGGGAATGTCCGAGAACAGCATTCCTCGCTTCAAGAAACAGAGCTTCTTTGAGAAGGCATGAGTATGAGAATAAGGTCTGTGATGTAATCCACAACCTGTGATCAGATGGGAGCTACACTACAACATGCTACCTTTGACATTCCATGCGGCCTTTCGGAATTTAAGCCCGTCATGCCCGGGACACCATAAAACACGAGTCATCCGACATGTCCTATTTCACATCTCACCACTCTGATCCGCTACTTGTCCCGCCTACCACGGGGTTCCGACACAGCTTAGGGTAGAGATCGTCCAACCTCGTGTCCGAGGGGACCAACGTGGAATCACCGACGTGCGCCCTAAGGAATCCTTGAAACCTTGGAGATGGTGAAATCCCTCAAGGCGCAATTCCCAATTACCACAGTATCCAACCATGGACCACGCCTTTGCCAAGACTATGGAATCACGGATGATCACGGATCTGATCCAACGACGATCCTGCCTTTCCAAGTCACTAGTCGCTATGCAAGTTAAGTACCGCCTCCATGTCACTGGATTCATCTCTTTTGCTCGCCACTCTAACAAGGGTACTTTATCCTTTATCTTTCCTCTTTCATTCGATTCAGATACCTATAATACATGGAAGTCACTCTCACCAACCAGACGGTCCCACATTCCAAGATGCATGTCAGTCTTCACTTCAACATAAACACAAGTCGCTGATAGGCTAGGTTCACAGGGAGACTTTCGAGAGAACCGCTTGGTATCTCATAGGCCCTCGAGGTGTTTCATATTGGCGGTGAGTACATTCCACGGTATTATAAATCAGAGGTTAGGCTGAAGAGAAGATTCTTGATCGGAGTGACTATTCAAATGACTTTTACCACATGTCCGTCATGTTCCGTCGTGTCACATCTGATCCTAAATGAGTCAGCTGATATGGAGTGATCACGCTGGCAAATCAGAAGGAATGGATTCACGCAAAAATGAGTCCAGAGTTGATTCCTGTTTTAGGGACTATTGTGTGGGTAATTCCTTACCATCTCCATGTCAGACTGTGCTGATGATAGTGCCCTAGCATTAGGGTTCAAAGTGGCGAGTTCGAGTGCCGATTGGTCAGAAGGTGAATCAGAATTTTCTTCGGAATCACCTGACAATCAATATCTCGAAATGACGACTGATCAATAGCTAGATGTATTTGGTCCAGAATCTCTGCCTCTTCAAGATCATTAGGATGTTTGTTCTGGAATCACGTAGGTCCTGTTGGGTTTATGGTTCGAGCTGACAGCTAGGTCCGCTGTCCGAAAGAAGAACAAACTCAAAGTAAACTTGATGAGCTAGTGACTCGAAAGATCAACCTTCTTCGTTTCGTAAGTTACCAGCTATTCCCTTCTGTTCCTCGCCGTCTGAGGTGTGGTGATCAGATATGAAGGACTGACAACAGCTCGACCTTTTTGCAATCGGTATCAAATGTGCTTTTGGAGGTGAACTCGATCCTGCCCATCAAAAAGATTACGACGATTTGTTCAAGATTTTAGAAGTGTAAGTTCAGTACTACTTGGACTTCTTCCCCAGAACCAAACTGACAAGTAGGGGTCACGGACTACTTGTCAGACAAATCCCACCTTCGTCTCGTTCTGAAGGTTTCCGTACCAAGCTCGCCCAACTTTTAGGGCTAAGTGCTATCGTGCACAATCGGGTGGTAGACTTTACTGCCTCCCGTTCAATCTTGTGAGTTTCCGCTCGTAGTCTTCCCCCTTCGATTCAACAGCCATTTCTCGGAATACGATCTTTGGTAAGCTGACGATACAGATTTACCTTATCCCAATGTATGGCGGACATGATAGACGATCGTCAAGTAGATTATGTCATTCAATCACGTATATTCACCCAATTGGCGAATCTCGAACAAGGTATGGCGGACATGTCAAGGCTCTCAAACGGTCCACTTCCTCCCATATACCGTTTTCAGCTTCAAGTGGCAGTATGGACTTTCCTCTTTCTTCTTCCTTTCCAAGTTATCGATGAATTAGGGTGGTACACCGTGCCCGTCATGTTCCTCGCCGTGGTGACATACGAAGGGTTCTTAGAGGTTGGATTGCAGATAGAAGATCCGTTCGTGCAATTTGATGATTTGCACGTACAGGAAATGACGGAAGCTTTGAGGAAGGACCTTCATCATATTTGTAAAGTGAGTCGTTCTTTTTCCTATGGAGTCCACCATTATCGGGAATAATCATAAGAGGGCAGGTTGACTGATATGACAGACCTCAAGTGAACCTCTCGTCCAGACCATAGGGTTGACGGTAGATGTTTCCCCTAGAAGAGTCAGAACCAGTCTTCCTGTCACTCCTATCACTCCAATGTCTGGTAGGAATTTCCCAAGGGCGGGTACGTGGGTATAGAAGATAGACCTTGGGAGGTCAGAGATCCGAAGTCGAATAAAGGAGCTCCTCGTGTTGTACTTGTAGAACATATCTTGTCTTAGCATGCATAACACGGACGATTGTATTTTTCAACCCTGCGCAAGAGACTTTCATTTCACCCCATGAAATTGGCAGTATCCTGGACGGGATGCTGTTGACAAATGCATCGCTGTGAGATCCCCAAGTATTCACCACCACAAGTAAGGATATACATGTCTACGAGCAAGTCACCTCCATATTCTACCTATACAACGGAGACACTTCTGTGGTCGTCTGATGGCCGATGGACGGTTCCCTATCAACGGAAAGAGGCACAAGCGATCATTAAAAACGCACATGAGATCGCACGGACCATTCCTTCCGTAAGCCCTCGACGCCGATCAAAACCCAAAGTGGTTAATATCATATATCGTAACTTTTGCATAGAGACTAACTCTAACCTCATGACACCACATCCCTTTCTCTCAGCTTACATTCACTTTTCATTCCCATCCCCATTCCATCCCCCCTTCCCTCCCTATAATATCTCCTCCTTGTGTTTCGTGTTACTGAACTATGTTTCCTCTAGACATGTCGAAATTGAAGTCCCGGTTCAAGACTTATATCGTGGGTATGATCAAAGAAGATCTGGAAAGTGTTCAGAAGGTCTTTCTATACTTTCTGGATCTGCTGAAGTAAGGCTGCTGTTGTGAACTTATTGACCTGTCGCTGACCTGTAGACATATCATCATAGGAGTGTTGTTTTTCACCTTGATTGCTGTATGTGCGTTCTTCTTTCTCGTCCTACCCTTCAGGTCTTTTTGTACTCCCTGCGCCACCAGACCTCTACGAGAACATCCCCACTACAGGCCTCTAATTTGCATATCAAAGACTGTAGATGGTCGGTATAAGGGACGATCAAAGACTTGGGATTTGAGAATGTGATAGCTGAGGACAGTGGTAGCGGCGTTGAATAAATCGCACAAAGCTCATTTGACCATGGATTCAACATCCGTCGTTATACTCAGTAGTTTAGTGTGAGCTCAGGATCCTAGTCTTTAATGAGCTCACGAAAAGATCCTTCATTCTTACATATAAAGTTCACGGGTCCAATGAGAAATATCAGAATGGTGAGTTTCCCTTCATATTCGGGTGAAGACTGAGAGATAGCAAGAACAACTTGGTCAGATGTCATCTCCAATAGTCGACAAATAGGGGTGTTGTTAGCCCAACAAGTGAGTCCTCTTTTCTCAATTTTTAGGATGAAAGATGACAATGAGGATCCAGGTAGCCACTTGGCTAGAGAAGAACTTGGTCAGCCCGCTCCAGAAGGAAGGGCTGTGAGCTGACGGGGATAGAGGAACAAGGTGCTTTGACGAGAAATGCGATGCATTTGGTAAGTTCTCACTCCCCTCTTCCATCTGCTATACCTCCTACCACCTCACGTTGGGTGGAAGGAAGGAATGAGTATGAGAGAGAGTATTGCTCATTAACAAGCTCCGCTTCTTTCCTCCAGCTCTTCAAGAAGGTCTCGAGAGGACGTCAAAAGCACCAGAATCATTCTCCTCTCAAGTTTCTACTCTGCTACAACAGTAAGAGCCTTTCCACCTCTCAGCATCATTGACTCATTGCCAGACGTACCCTGAGTGGACTGGATACACAAGCATCGCTAGTACTTCCTCCCAATATGGGTCCTGAAGGAAACCACGATACTTCTCCGCCCCCTCATTTATCAGAAGTAGACACTGAAGTCGCTCAGGAAATTCTGTCAGTACCCATTCCTCTTTCCCTCGCATCGATCTTATTGTAAGATGAAGCTCACAGTAAGTTGGACTAACGGACAGAACATGGTTATCACATTACATTACCAAACTCTCGTCCCGTGATCATATCTCCACACCTATTCAAACTCTCCTGTTCAAATCTCTCTCCAACCTCCAAACGGCTCTCACATCACTTCATCAATCCGCCGTTCCAACCACACCTTCTCCATACACTTTTCAACTGAAGCTTTCCATATGGGCATATCTCGCCTTCTTACCTTTCCAGCTGTATCCCGGTTTAGGATGGGGTATCATACCGGTCGAATTTGTAGTGAGCGTGGTTTATCTGGGTTTCATGAGAGTGGGGATCAAGATTGACAGTCCGTTCGTTGCGGGTAAAGGTGGGATGAACTTGAATGAGTTGGTGGCGCAGACGGAGAAACAGTTGGAAAAAGCAACGGGAGTGAGTCGGTCACCATATCACCCCATCATACTGACTTTGTTCCAAGGCGACATCGTTTGTGCTCGCGAAAGTCGGGGATGATTGGCATAGTACCGGACATGGGGATCTTGGCCCGGAGAGGAGAAAGCTCATTCCAGGTGAACATCGCCAGCCCTTTCCAGATTCTCAATCTTGCCCCTCCTACACTCCCTTCGGGGTTCGGTATGACCGCCGAACCGAGGAACGCCATGGAGTTGAACGAGAAGATCTCAGGATCTCGATCCGGAAGTGGCTCATCAATTCCATCGTTACCGACATTGCCCGTGCTTCAGGACATACCGCGGGACTTGTCTCAGCAGGCTGGAGATCACGTGTAGGCATGACATCCATCTGATCCGGGGTTGATATTTCGTTATCATATTGTAACGTGGCTTATTGGATCGATGACCGAGGACGGTGCTTGGGGCTTGTTGTATACCCTTGGGTAGTTCGTATAATCTATGTGACGGATATATGTTCATCCTGTTCATTCCTTCTTCTCCTCCTCCCTGACGTTGATTGACGGACAATATAGAGGATAGATCAGTCGCATGTTTAGACGGAAAGCAGACAGTCGTACAGAGATCATGATACAACACCGATCATAAATTCGTTAGATCCCACAAATCCTCGCTTCTTCTTAACATTCAGAACACATCGCCTTGTTCCACCCCATTCCACACGGGGTCCTCTTCATATTCGTCCTCTTCATCCAGCCTGACCTCTGATAATCCCATGGCTTCTCTGGCCGCTATCAGCCCTCCCATGATACTGGGCCGAGGTTTAAAGCTCTGTCTCCGTTTCTTCATCTCTTCCTGCCCTTTGGTAGCCAGTGACGCGGAATGAGACCAACTTGGAACTCTGGATACAGGTAAGGGTAAAGCTGTTCGGGAAGTTTGAGCTGAGACACTTCTACCAGCTGGCGGACGAGAAGGACTAGAACCTTGTTCGGGGAAACCTCGAATAGGTCTAGGTTTCATGGTCGATCCTTGTGTACCTACACGGGGGCGTTTGGGGTTGTTCGAAGAACCATATGGTGTTGGGGTTGGAGCTTCACGCTTCCGACTCATTGACCGTGTTGATCCGGGTACGGCGGCTGGGGTGGTGTGACGAGCCACAGAGGCAGGGACAGAACGAGAAATCGTCTTGGCGGGTGCGAGTCCTGCGCGGGTTGCCTATGAGTTAGTCAAGGCCCAGCGACTGGTCGGAAACATCTGACCCGATCCTCGAGGGGGAGCTGCAAACACAAGTGTGGGAGTAAAAGTAAGACCAGACACTTACCTTCTTGGCCAGTTTCGCTTGTTCTTTCGCTTCCAAAGCGTCGTGTATCCGATCGACCACACGTTGACCGCTGACGGTGAATGGGCGACCATGCTCTGCTTCCCAGGTGGGAAGAAGAGAAAGCATATCCATTTCCAGCTAAACGTCAGTCCTGATTTCTTTCTTTAAGGATGCATTGATCTTGAGTCGGGTGTGAATAGTGGAGTTTCGGTTTGATAGACACACCTTAGGCTTTAACATATTGACCCTCTTTCTCAGCTTCTCCTCTTTCAACAAAGCGCCTCCCCTCGCGGAAAACCGATTTGGATCATGGGACATTCGTTCGAGCTCGGCTTCGTCTTTACATAGAGTGTGCCATTCTCGGACCTTTGGCAAGATGGCAGTCTTGCTTTCGATCTCTGCTCGTAATCTCTCGATTTCCTCCTCATGAGCCTGCAAGAGTTCCTCGGTATAAACATCTTTCCGTGAGCTCACTACGATTAGCTTGAAGGAGCTCCGAGCTCACCATCGATGAATGGCCCAAAGTCGCCTTTGTCCTCCTCGGACATCATCAGTTCGTCCCAGAGAATCTCAATTTCCGTCCGGACGGCATTGATGAACTTCTCGAGACTGTTTCGACGTAGTTGTAGACATCTGTCAACTTCGACTTCGTACTGCTTATCAGCCAGATCCGTAATTCATCGGGGAGGTTCAAAACCCACTGCTTCGATCACAGCTTCTCCGCAACCTCGATTCATCTCTATAAAGAGGTCCATGGCGTCTTGCTCCATTTCGAGTCGTATCCAAAGAGGTTCCACTTGATTATAGAGTTCTTGTATTCTGTTTTGCCGTCTATCCTTTTCTTCTGTCCACTAAGACGTAAGCCGAGTTCTTCCTCACGTCTCTTCCCACTCACCAGCTCGTTCAAACTTTCGGTCCATTCCAATAATCCTTGCTCGGGCTCGACGATCTCCATTCCAATCACTACCATACCTTCCTCGTCGTCATCCTCTTCATCTTCTGGTAAAGGATTTTGTGCAAGAACCGATGCAATGAGCTTCTGATACGAGACGGCATGATCTGATCGGCGCGGCAAGAGCTTATTGGGGAACCTATCTCTTCCTTCGGCGGGAAACTCTGGTAAGACTAATTCGCGATGTAAAAAGGCGAGGTTGACGATGAGAGTTTTGAGGTGGTCCAGTTTAGCTTCCTATATCGTATCAGCTCTGAGTCATGACTCATCAGAGCCAGACAGCTCACTCTTTCTTCCAAAGCTTGTTGTATGGCTGCTTCCGCAGCTGCCATAGCATCGTCGCTCACGTCGAACCAGCAGCCAGTGTCTGGTGGAAGGCCAGGTTGAAGGATTGATGTCCGTCTTGGTGGTGTCATAGCCTGCATTCGAGCCAAGGATGCTGAATCTCGTCGACCCGTGTCTTTTGAGAAGACTGAGATGGGTCGGGGAGGCGGTAAGGGTTCGACCGGGGGTCCGAGTAAGTGAGCAAGGGACGCCATCTTGTCTCTGAGTGCTGATAATCAGCTCGGACTACTCTTACACCAATCGAAGAAAGGTCCGGACACTTGGTACGGACTAAAGACCTACCTTTATGCTGCTGTAGCCTCGTCTCATAGAGCTGTAGAATATCAGTCAACTCCGTCTCGGGATGTTACAATAACCGCTCACTTGGACCAACTCTTCTTTGTGGGTCCCCATCATATTCACTTGTTGAGGTAGAGACTGGAAGATCAGGTTTACGATCATGAACTGAGCGAGGGTGACGAACGACTTCTTTCAATCTCTCCTCACTTGACACCTGCAAACTCCTAGCTTGTCTGCCGATCGCCCGGACGAGATCTGCCACATCCAACCTCATACGATGCAGTTTGACCTTATGTTGATTCACTTGGTCTTCATACTCGTTGACCAAATTCTCCACACATTGTCGTATAGCTGTTTCTATGCTTTGTTCGTCGGCGGCGATGGTCTCTGGGGGTAGACCGAGTTGAAAATGTAAGTCTCGTAGATGTGGCAGTTGTTCGGACAGGTATGCTGCCATTTCGTCGTAAAAACCCCTCCCACTATTGATCCCTCGGTTACTTTAACGGTGCGAATGATGACGGACCAAAGATGATATGATATATATTGGGCTGTGCAAATTATTGTGTGGGATGTTGACGGCGCGGAAAGCAAAGAAAGGGAAAAGTGGGAGGAAATCACTCGCGTTCCGAAACTTAATCGGTCCCCCACTTTTGATCCCTCCGTCTTCGATCGCTCGGATCTCCTTCACACGTCATTTCCATCCTCCCCTCCCCTCTCTTCGTTCAACTCGACACAAATCAACATTCAAGCATGTCAAAACCTCTTTTCAATCTGGCGCTACTAAGCTTAGTGTTTGCTCATTCAGAACACAGTTTCGATCTGGATGATGCCGCCGACGCTGGAATGTCATATGCCGAACGCCATGTGCGTCGATCTTTTCCCCCGTGACATATCAAATGACTATCATCGGCGTCAATCATAACCGGTTTGGAGCTGGTTGTCTCCTGTCAGATCTGCTGACATGATAGATGCACACTGAACATCATATAGATTCTTTCGACCTCCCATCTTTCTTCAAACTCCACGATTTGGATTCTGATGGATATTGGGACCAAAAAGAGATCGCAGCGGTGTATGGATTGTATCATCATAAGGTAAAGGATAAAGTACCTGAGACGGAAGAGCATAAGGCGAAAGTTGAAGAGATTGTGAATGTGGTTTTACAGCGGTTAGATACGGATAGGAATGGTGAGCATCCTTACCATTCCTCTTGCTTCGCGTCTTCTTTGCGAGCACATCTTCATGTCATGATGAACCCAGCTGGGCCAGGTCAATGCGGTCGACAATATGAGCAATGAGCTTGAAACCTTTCCGCAGCTTTTTTGTGTGAAGATATTGATGAAATAGGAAAAATAAGTCTGGTAGAGTACATTGCAGGCGGTAATGACGGTTTACCAAACTTCCCAGGGTACAAAGATCTCGGTCGTAAGCTCCTATCCTCTGTCTTGAAGTCCCGAGCTGACATTTACAGATCACTATGACGAAGAATCAGAATAGTCAGTCTTCTCATCGCCTTCACATGTAACCGTCACTAACGATCAGCTTCCTGCATCACGAAGAGGTGTGCTCGGCTCGGATCACTCGGAGATTACACACTGATAATGCAGCTATATCATTCAACACCAGAAACCCAGACGGACGAGTCGTATGTGCATCAAGAGGGTGAGTCGCTGACCGGGAGAAACTCAGCTGACAATCAGATATCGAACATTTTCAACGCAAGTCAACTCTTCCATTCCCCAAAGCCCTTTCCATCGATTATTTCTTATCCAGCCTTTCAGACCAAGAGTACTTTATAGTTCTCCGCTTTGTCCTCTTGTAAATCTTCGCGACACTTGATATATGTAATGGGCCTAAATGGCAAGACTTATGAACCGTCCCACTTCCATGTGTCGAGTTGTGGGAAGAGGCGCTGACATACAGATCACATCCATATAGAAGCCGAAGAAGACGCCAGAGAACGGATATTCGAAGGTTTACCTCCTGATGCGAATCTAGAGATGGACCACGTAGCTTCTGATCCATTGGACGAACATGCCCACGCACCAGGTGAAGGACCATCGGACGTTCCTCCTCAATCAGACCCGGAGAAGGATTTGAAACCTGGAGATGAAGTACCTCCTCCGCCAAAAATACAAAGAGTTACACCTGGTGCATCCCCTGCGCGATTAGGGAGGGAAGATGAGGAAAAGTTGTACAAACCTGATGAGAGACATGGTAGGGGGAGAGAAGCAGGAGATAGGTTACCATATAGTGAGTCTTGTCTTCTCTTTTACCGTCTTCTAGCCTTCTTCATTTGGACAGATTTACAGAGCAAAGGACACGGCATGAGCTGGGGGAGAGTTCAGAAATAGATCGTACGGTGGCTAATTCGACAGAATCGAGATTTAGAAAAGGTTTGCGAACTGATGAATTCTGAGCATGTATTCACTGTCCCTCATTTCAGGTAGTCTCATATTCATGATCCATCTGCTAAGGTTCACCCTGAATACATCATCTCTCCACGAAGCAGATCTCTACATTGCATTATATACCTCTTGTAAAAACTCAAGTCGCATTGTGCTTTTTATAGATCAAATCGTCCATTGTCCATGCTCTTATACCCCTCTTCATCCACCAACCCAACACTCTATCCACACTATATCCCCACTAATGTCTACAGTCCATTGTGGACATATCGCACCGTACAACCTCATTCCCCAGATATACCCCTATAGATTGGATGAACTTCACTGAGCAGCTTTGATTCTATCTCATCAGCTTCTCTCGCCATGTTTTACAGGAACGTATGACTCACATATCCGCAGCATTCTCCGCTAAACCATATAACGAAGCCGCCAAATGTGCCGATATCTGCATAGGTAAAACACTAGCATCCACCACTCTTAGGTTATCCGTCCCATAAACTTTCAAATCTGATCCTACCACACCACCATATTCTTGAGCCATCATGGAACAAGTAGCGATGGGATGATGAACCGAAGCGAAACCATCTAAAATCCATTGACGCCATTGATCTTCTGGTCCACCATCTGAATCATCGGAAACTGTATTGAAACCAGGTGCGTTTTCAGATGTTACTATTGAACGTAGTGGAGCTGCTTGGAATACTTTACGAGAAAGACGTAATCCTGCTACTTGGATTTGCATATCTATATCTGCTGCGAAATCTGAAAGTTAGGTTATTCCTCTTTGATACGCCAACACTCAGTCTCAATCGGCTTCTCCACAGGTTCCTTCCTATTTTGAAAATCACAAAAAATTCCACGAGATGTGATCTTCATATGACTTATCGGTGAGACATCTCTGAGAATTACAGACTTGATGAGGGATATGTGGTGACGAATGATAATGACACATAGCAAGATAAGAGCCAAACCGGAGGAGATGAGTGAGAACAGAACTCACAACGCGGATCAACGGCTGGATAAGTGAATGGATCAGTCGAAGTGATAGATACTGTCCCTCTTGAAAACGGTAGGAGTTGCCACATATCAACACCCAAACCACCATTAGGGAACCCAGTATCGAAGAACATTTCAGCTAATCCTACTCCTTTATTGACCATTAGATCTTGTTGTATTCGGAAAATGTTCATAGCTGCGTCGGATGAGATGACTGCACCTGCTTGCGCTGCGTCGTCGGCGTATGATTGAAGATTGTTGTCTATGGTGTCTGCTATTGCCGAGGCATTCGAGCCGAACAACTACTGGTGAGCTTGAACGTCCTGTATACATCCACCTTGTAGGACTGGATAATAGAGTGATAGAAGTCAAAAGACCGTGAGGGTTTGAATGGGTTTACAAATGAAGAGACGAGGGGATGCAGTGAAAAAGAGGACAACATACAGCATCAAGATTTGGATAAGCTATACAATCACTTGGTCCTCTACCATCGGGATTGAAACCATCTACCAATGTCCAACCTATCGAATCAAGGGTCTAAATGATCAGCTCTCCTCATTCTGGGAAAGTCGAGCTGACCTGTTCTTGTAGATTCTTTCCCACTCCTGGAAGATCGAGCACCACATCTATTCCTACCGATTGTAACAATCCTTGATCGCCAATACCTGACAACTGTAACAAAGCAGGACTTTGTATAGCACCCGCAGAAACGATGACTTCACGATTCGCATCGACCTCATACCTGGATCCGTCCGAAGACCCAAACTGTACCCCTGTAGCATGTACAGGAGTACCAGTGTTAAAGAGGATTTTGGTGGCTTGTTGGTTTATCAAAATAGCGATATTTTCTCTTTGCCCTTCTATAGGAGACCAATATGCCGTGGCGGAAGAAGAACGATGATCGCTATCATGCCAATCGATGGTCTATTGTTTAGCTTACAAAGTTAAAATAAAGGAGAAGCTGACGTTAGGATGAAAAGCAACTACAGCGGCATCACCACCATCAGCATCGACGGAAGCGGGAACTGAGAAATTGGTAGAGATGACTTGTTTGAAATATTTCTGGTGAGGACCTTGGTAAATGTCATCAGGGTAAGTGACTTGGAGTGGACCGGTAGTGCTGTGATAAGCGGGGTTTTGTGATGCTCCGGCGGCTTGTTGGTTATCGTTAGGACCTGAAAAACCTTCACTCTGAGGATCAGCTGAGAATATTGTGAATGAACAGCCTCGTCAAGAGCTTTTCAGTTGGGTGAGAATGGTGATGGGGTTGGATTCTATCACTAACCTTCAACATAGCAGCAAACATCCCATCCCATGTCCATTTCCCATCGGCGTCATCACCGTTCAATAAAGTCGCCAAAGCATCATATTGATCCTTCTGCGCTCGAGTCTGAGCCAATCCATTAATCGAAGTTGATCCTCCTAACGTTTTCCCTCTATTGATCAGCCGACACTACTCTGTAGTCGGACCCAAGTTTTTCACAAAGAAGTCATAAGTAAACTCATAAGATATCGCAGGCCATTGCAGGGGAGTAAAATGAGTTGTGAGGAGATGTGATTATTCAACAAGACGAGAGAACAAGAGACCAACCCATTTATCGTCCTTCCCTGACTCGAAGGCCAGGCCCAGTTGAGAGGTGTGGAGAACGCGGCCGAATATTGATATGGGTCATAAACTTTATCATTGGTTCTATCATCTCCCCCTGCTTCGATGACCCTTCATCATAAGCTCAGTCAAGACATTGACATCAGAATAACTCACAGAACTGTAATCGACGAGTCCTCGGAAAGTCTATTAGCCACCACCAAGCCTCCCAATCCACCACCAACGATGACGTAGTCGAAAGATTGACCGTTGACTTGATTGGGATCCGTGATGATACCTGACAGGGCCAAGGCATTACTTGCTAACAATAGTAGGATCTCTAAAAGGATTATCGTCCTCATTATGATTTGAATAATTATGAGAGAATAGAGAGTAGGTCGGATGAGTATCAGTCAGGTGCGATGAATCCAATAGGTCTTCGACTGACTTAGAGGAGGGGGAGAGAAGCTTAGGATTGAAGATTGAGGATGAGGAAGATTAGTATTGGTCGTATGTCTCAGTCCACATATATATCCATGTGAGTACGGCTGTCCATCAGTCTTGGAAGAAGCGAACAGCACCATGCACCTTGAACCATCGGCTAGCTATCGAGCATGGAGCGACGTCTGAAAGTTACTCGGCTAGTCGGGCAGCATAAATCCGCACGATTAATCCGCTAAGATGGGGCCATGGGGCCAGGCTCGGATCTATTGGATGGTCAAGAGGTCGATAGTCAAACATGACGACCAGCCTTGAGCTACCAGCCACGGTCTCCTGGTGCGCGAGGGGTGAAACATACGTGGGTGAGGGCAAAGGAACGCCCGAGGGAGATCGATGTAAGGAGCGAGCGGGAGGTAGAGGGGGATGACTTTTGAGGTAAGGATCAGGACTTGGCGGTATGGGGGGGGTGCTGAGGTTATGACATGAGAAGCATAGTCTGGCAGCACAGCATGACGAGAGGAAAGAAGCATGGACGGATCGGGCAGGTGAGAGCAGAGGCAGAGTGATGTGGCGGTGCCCCACTTGGTGAATTAGTGGCACTTTCCCTGCCACAGGCCACTGCTGCTGGGCTGCTAATCAATGCTATGAGCTGTATGGCACTGAGCCTTGAACTTTTGCAATCACATAAAGAGCATGCAGATGTTCCGCTATCATATGATTCACCTCTCGTTCCATGATCACCAAACCAATCAAGGCTGTCGTGTGCGTGTGTGGCAACTCACAAAGATCCACGCTCATCTTCTAATCATGTCGTCTCCGCCGCTAACTCCCGCAGAACCGCTCCGACCTCTCCTAGACGCTCATGTTCCTTCGTCAATCCTCCAACTTCCAGCAAATACCGTATCGCAATCTCGCGCCCGGATAATTCCATCGGATTTCTCAAGTCGCCGTACTGTCCAGGCGTGGCAGGCATCAATCTGAGCCTAACCCATCGTTGGGTAAGCGATTCTTGCCAAGCTATTGCCAGTCTCCCAGATCTGGAATAACCTACGATATCAGCTCGGACTTTACGGATTGTAAGAAGAGACTGACTTCTGGCAGCTTCTTTTCTCTGTAGCATATCGCGGAGCTCATCAGTATGTGGCTCGACGATTTGGAGGTCGTGTATGATCCTAAAAGTCAGTCATACCTCCATCTCTATGAACATCCTTTACCACCTCTCGTAAAACATAGGCAGAACGTGTAGGACTAAGCCGGAGGTTAGGTGAATAATGGTGGAGGCGGCGAAGGCAGTAGAAGCGACTGTTGGATGTGAATAGTGGCTAGGGAGTCGGGCACAGCAAAGATTGTAGTCATTGAGACAGGGATCACTACGAGGTAATAACTCACCACCATCCTCCAAGCAACCACTATCCTACTCCGGTCAATGGTGGATGCCAGAGGACCAAGAAGCTTCGGTTGTCATTCTCCACCCAGTTGAAGGAAAACCTGAAGGAGCTATACGTCCTCCCAGCCACTTCTGCCGGTGGCGCGCTGATCTACCAACTCATCAGAGCGACACTGAATCTGATTCTTACCACGACATCCCCTCACCAAATGAGAGTCCTGACTCAAATCCAGTGCACATGGACAGTCATGACCTAGAGGAAATCCCCACACCCAGTGAAGCCATATTAGATGCAACCCAGAACGCTTCACCGAAATCAGCTCCTCTCAGGCTCAGAGGGGGTGCCTCTACACCAAACGCTCCTCCCGACATCTGTTCAATTTGCAACCTAGGACTTCCGGTTCGTAATGTTGGAGATCACTTCCGTTTACGTCATGCCGGCCAAGAAATCACTCAGTCCCAAGTTCAGGTAATGGGACTTGGCCTCTGCGAATGTGGCTCAATCTGCAAGCTTGCGGGAATCCAAGCACATTTCCGCAGATGCCCTCGTGGAGGAAAGCTAGCGACAGTCCCCATCTTGATACCTCTTCCAACGAGAAACAACTCAAAACCTCGCCAAACACGACTAGTCTCCGGGCCGTCACATCCAATTCACATACCAACAGACCCATCACAGATGCCAATCCAAACCCAGCCCCCTGCTGGGGACATCACCACTTACCAATGGATGTCTGGTCTAAACACGGATGAAATCCTGGTCCTCTTCAACAACCTTCCCACGGTTTACAAGCCCATCCCACCTAGTCTCGTTAAACTATTCATTGCTACAGCATCGAGAATGGCTCAAAACTATCTCGACAACCCTTGCCAACAGACCTTGCTTGATTTCCTGGCGCTGCCCAAGATAGGATTGGCCCCAGGCCTTCGTCACAAAACAACATTGGCTCGTTTATCAAAGTTTCCCGATGTTGACCGACCTCACTCGAGTGAATCTATTCGGATTAATCGCACTCCAGCAGAGAAAGCAAAGCGTATGGTTGAATCGGGCAGACTAGCTGGCGCAATGGCAGCACTGGAGGATAAAGTTGCTATTGCACCTCCAACCGAACAGGTCATTGAAACTCTTCGCTCCAAACATCCTCATGGAGCAGAACTACGAGTGGACTCCTTTCGCCCGGTCAAACTTCCCGATGCTCCAGATGCTGGTGACATTCTTGACAGCCTCAAATCTTTCCGCAAGGACACGGCACCAGGCCTTTCCGGCTGGACAGTCAACCTACTCACTCTAGCCTGTAAAGATCAGACTGTTGTCAAGTTCCTCACTGTTCTTACAGCTTCGTTCCTTGACAATACTGCCCCAGGTCAAGATATCCTTTGTGCAGCTCGTCTTACACCACTTGAAAAGGGTCGCTCTGGACCGGAGAACGATCATATCGATGTGCGTCCTATAGCTGTTGGAGAACTTATCTATCGCCTGGCAACGAAGGCAATTCTCAGAAAAACCTTTCGCCCGGATTTCCTTGCCCCGTTCCAATTGGGAGTTCATTCTAAAGGCGGAGTCGAACCAGTAATTCACTGTGTCCAGAGGGCGATCGAAGGTAATCTATCAACTACCTTCACACACATTACATCCATGGACGCTGCCAATGCCTTCGGAACTCAGGACCGTTCCCAATGTGCCGATAGTATTCGAAAATATGCTCCGGAACTGCGACCCCTTTTCCAATGGCTATACGGCAAGAAAACTGCACTTGTCACCCGCTTGTCATCGGGTTCCACTATCATCCGTTCCGCCCAAGGCCAACGGCAGGGTGATCCTCTCGCCGCTCTATTCTTCTCCATTGGACTCCGCGATGACCTGGAAGCGGCCAAACAAGCACTTGGCCCTCAATGCCTCTTGTTCTCCTATCTTGACGACATCGTTGCTCTTGGGACCGATAATCGTATGGAACAAGTGATCATTCAAGCCTTCAAGGACCGTAACTCTTCAATGCATTTCAACGAGTCCAAATCCCAAACAATACCTATTGCTGAATTGCGTGACGAGGGATTCCCCGTTCTTGGCTCCATTACTGGTAATCCACAAGCCCAACGATCCTTCCTTAAACCATTGATTTCGGAGCTCAAACACACCCTTACCCTTTTACCTCAGCTCCCAAGCCAACACTCCTTGCTCCTGCTCCGGATATGTGTTCTTCCCCGTCTACGACACCTTTTACGAACAACGGACCCTACGACGACAAAGGATTGCTGGCTGGAGGTAGACGATCTTTTTAAATCCGCGGTTAACGCACTTCGATGGTCGGATGGGAGACCTGGTGATACTGAGGTTCAGCATATCTTATCATCCCTTCCCATAAAACACGGCGGCCTAGGGTTTCTCTCCTACGCGGACATCAGCCCTCATGCATTCGCCGCATCATCCGAAGCGGCCGACAACCTCCTCTCCACCCTTGTACCCACTATACCCCCACCTCTTAACACTTCTCTACAACGGGATCGATGTGAGAACATGTACAAGGAAATGAGGATCAAGATGTTTGATGCTGTTCATCCATTTGAACGACTCACAATCCTAGAGAATTCCGCTACTTGGGGTCGTCGATGGCTATCTGTCATACCCTCTACCGCCAAACACTGGCTCTCAGACCTTGAAGTAGCTCTAGCTCTACGACACCGAACGCTAGTGCCTCCGCAAATCACCACCTGTAAAGTCTGTGGCCATATCAATCCCAATCTTCTCCATCCCGATAGCTGTTTCCCTCTCCAAGGGATCCGAGGACAGCGCCACGATGTCGTCAAGAAAGCCTTGGGTACAGCATTGAAAGCTATACCTGGAGCCGAAGTCGAACTTGAACCCTTCATCAACCACAGGGACCCTGAGCATGGCCCTCGATACAATGATGTTCGCTTCACAGGCTCTCTGGAAAACAACATTTCCCCCCTGGAATTCGATATCAAAGTCACCATGCTGGCGTCAGCGGCACATCCTTCGGCAACTAATCAACTCACGGCAGTTCCTGATTCCATTACTGGTGCGACACGTTTCGCGACTAAGTCCCTTGAGTCCGTCGCTCAAGCAGCCACCAGAAGCCTTCCAAGAAACATCGCACCTGGTTCCACATTTCATCCCTTTGTCATTTCGTCAGGAGGATTATTGGAGACTGGATCATTTGCGATACTACAGAAGTTGAAGGATAGATTTCCTGTTGGAGTGATGAGTACAATGAGGCAGGCGGTGAGTGTTGGTTTAGTTCAGAAGAGAGCAGCGGCGTTGGCAAAAGTCGAAGGTGTGACTGGATCACGATCGGCTAATTGGTACGCCACTTGGTCAGCGTTTGCGAGAAGGTAGATGGCGAGGTTGTGTCGACGAGATGAATGCTGGTCATACATATCGAAGACCTGTTTGTACATGGACGATGTATTTTAAAAAGAAATCATGCTTCGCTCCTCTCATCCCACCAAAAACGGGCACGGGCCTACCGAGATTCTTCTTCTCTCCATTCCAATCTTCAATCATTTGAGCAGCATTTGTATGGGTCCACAACTCTCTCTTCTCTTGCCAAGCAGGATGAGCGTCTGGAAATATCGTGATCCAGCACAACAGATGTCTGAGCGGATGAGGAGGCGGTAGAGGTGGGGGACTAGGAGGTAAGGGAGTATTGTATGGTGTTCGGGAAGGGTCATATGGCTCTCGTGGACGGAATTTTCGGATAGGATAAGGGTATGAGAAGAAAGTGAGGGTGGAGTCTTGTGGGGATCCGAAGATAGCTTCTATATCTGACATATGGTATGTGGGACCATCTGGTCGGTTTTGACGTGGCTGACGAGGAGCAGGAGGGAGGTCGGAGGAAGTGGGGACATAGCCAGGTCGGCGAGACGGAGGGACGTATTTCGACATGATGATGTGTTGAATTCTTAGGAGAAGTATCAGCTCTTCTCTGCCCGCACCCTCATCCAGACGGAACTGTGTAGCTGATCAGGCTGAAAAGTCATGGCCAATTTGCTGATAGCTGAGGATGGCGGATCCGGTTCAACGGACATGAGAGGTATCTCCGTGATTTTGCTTCCCTCGATTTGCTTCCGCATTCCCCGACGCGTTCAAAGTGCAACCAACGACACAGGTCTGCACCTCTCACTACAAACTACTCTCTTTCTTTACTTACACTCTGTACAATCCAGACAACATCCTACTTCTCAGTTCACGTATTTGACAGCTTCTACTGCTAGCTACGCCTCATAGTCTCTCTTTTTAGTCTGGTTTTCATCGTGTAGCATACCCTTTCTTTCGTTCATCAAGTAACGGCCGTCTAAGTCTCCCCACGTCAACAAGCCTGGCCGCTCGTTCATTCACTCTTTCATTTACACTTCCGCCCCATTTCTCTGCCTGCTAGTCTAAACATACATCGCCATCATGTCCATTGATAACTATACCAAGCTTGAAAAAGTCGGTGAAGGTCAGTCAATGCCTTCCCAAGTGATCCCAGCTGATGACGTCAGGTACGTATGGAGTGGTGTACAAAGCTCGGGATATACACGGGAACTTTGTCGCTTTGAAGAAGATCAGATTGGAGGCGGAGGATGAGGGAGTACCTAGTACTTCTATAAGAGAGATTAGTTTGTTGAAAGAGCTGAGTCAGGATGATAACATCGTGAAGTGAGTGTACGACTTTCCCCATCACATTCCTACACCTTCCTCTTTTTGTTCCCTCCTCAGAGCAAGACCTCGAGGATTGCTGTGAGATCTATTGTACGACATTCCACTTCCTTTCACTCGGGGTGGTCTGCCACGACTTCCCAACCCCCTTGTGGACAACATACGACCGACGAGGCTCACATTCAGACTTCTCGACATTGTTCATTCCGAGGCGAAACTCTACCTGGTCTTCGAATTCCTCGACCTTGACTTGAAGAAGTATATGGACACTATCGGCGACAAAGATGGTCTTGGGCCAGCTATGGTCAAGGTCAGTATTTCTCTTCTCTTTCCATATGACCTCGTCAACATCATCGAAATGGTCTCGGTTGCCAGGTCTTGGTCAAATATCTGCCGGTCGAGATTGCTGATGAGCAGAAATTCACATGGCAACTTATCAAAGGATTATACTACTGCCACGCCCATCGTATCCTTCATCGCGATCTCAAACCTCAAAATCTTCTCATCAATAAAGAAGGCAATCTCAAAATTGCCGGTATGTCTTGTCTCCTCCATAGGCCACAAGCTGACAAGAATAGACTTCGGTCTCGCAAGAGCATTCGGAATTCCCCTTCGTACATACACCCATGAGGTCAGTCAAAAAGCATGTGGGCCAGTGTTGGACTGATGACTCAGGTGGTGACGCTTTGGTATCGCGCACCGGAAGTGTTGCTCGGATCACGTCATTACTCGACGGCTATCGATATGTGGTCGGTAGGATGTATTTTCGCGGAGATGGCGATGCGACAACCTCTCTTCCCTGGTGATTCGGAGATTGATGAGATTTTCAGGATTTTCCGGTAAGTCAACTTGATCACGCCCACATCCCCCCCCCCTCTCCATACGTGTCTTTAACCCAAGTCGCCCTTAATTTTCCATTTAAACGATTCTGTGGACCCGGGAAGTTAGATGGTACAGTTAACAGGATGAAGTGCGTATATGGATCTGGCTGAGTGACAGAATCTTGGGTACACCCAATGACGATATTTGGCCTGGAGTTCAATCGTTACCAGATTACAAACCTACTTTCCCACAATGGCACTCTCAAGATCTTTCGACCATGGTCAGAGGGTTGGATGAACATGGTATCGATCTTTTGAATCTCACTTTGATTTATGATCCCGCGCATAGGATTTCAGGTAAGTTGGGGATCCTGCCCCCACTTTACCCCCGCGCTTGATTGTCCGAGTCGATTTTCCTTCTCTTGCTACGTAGCTTTTCTGCATCTCCTCCCGGTCAATTTGACAAGGACTGTGTTGACATACAGCCAAACGAGCCCTGCAGCATCCATACTTTACCCTCTCTGGCATGGTGGCATAGGTCTCCATTGAGCGGGGTAAGTGAAGGGCTGGGTGCTGAATGAATGATGGACGCAGTGGTCAGAGTCAGATGATACGGTAGTCTCGGTGTGACGATAGTTTCTTACAGTTTCATGTCATTGGCATTGATGATTGCTGCCGGGTTCTCAGTCATCCATTGGAAAATCGATTTGTGTTACCTGCCGAAGTGACATCCCTTTGCCAGACATGTCACCTTCACGACCTAAAGAAAGCCAAAAGAGAACGACGTGGTTATGAGATCCATAGACGGTGTCAAGTTCTAACCAAAGTTGGCCCATTCAAGACTATAAAACTCCACCTCTTCCTCATCCTCTCCCTCATTTCCATTCTCTTTCTTCCCCGCCTCCCTACTTGTCCCTT
This sequence comes from Tremella mesenterica DSM 1558, assembly GCF_000271645.1. Taxonomy (NCBI): domain Eukaryota; kingdom Fungi; phylum Basidiomycota; class Tremellomycetes; order Tremellales; family Tremellaceae; genus Tremella; species Tremella mesenterica. Next base: position 508,167 of record NW_006711230.1, read on the forward strand.
CTATCTCCTCAATTTTCTTATCCCCAGCCTGTCTCTGGCCAGTCCAACAACATAACAATCCAGCTTTTTTCGTCCCCGTACCCAGTCTACCCCACGCTACCAACTCACTAGGTTTTATACAATCTTCAGGAAGTATAACCTGACTTGTGAAATGTGCATGATATCTCAGATAATCCCCAGGATAAATTAAATACTCTCCACCAAACCTCGGTCCTAGACCCATCCGAAAACCTTTTTTCTGAAGGGTTTTGAAAGTCGCTAATAATGCGTGATCTCGTGGTGTGGAAGGGAAAGGGAAAAGTGGATGAGGGAGTGATGTTATAGGTGATTGAAGTGAAAGTGATGATAGAGGTGAAAGAGGGTGAGAAGGAATAGAATGAAAATGAGGGTTTGTAATATCCACTTTTCCTTTTTCAACCTTTATATTCTCTTCTCCAGTATTTCCGACTTCCCCCCTATCGATAATTTTCTCATCGGTGAACCTCGTTTGGAAATCAGATTTGATAGTTTGAGTTATATCCGGTGAGAAGGTGATAGTAGGAGTAGGAGATGATGAATCTTGAAAGAAACCACTTTCTTCTTGATCTTTCCCTTTAAGCAATTTCAAAGCTTTCAACTTGGCTCTTTCTTCTCTTTTCCTTTTGACCTCCTCTCCACCTTTTTCCATTCTTTCCCTCCCCATCTTAATCTTTCTCTCTTTAGCCTGTTCAGTCTTCTTGGCTAATTCTTCCAATTTTCTGACCCTTTCTAAAGTCTGAGTCTCGATATTAACTTTGGAAGGAAGTTGAGATATAGGTTGAACAGGAATAAGATGAGCGATTTTTTCAGAGATGAGATAAGCAGTTTCTTCAGACATTAAAATGAGTGGTAGACCTAAAAAAGCGTTTTGTTGAGAAACACCTGGTAAAGTACCTGTACGTAGGCCGGAGATGTTGTGTAGACAATGTAAAGTAGCGGCGACTGGGGGTTAGTGTAAGTACCAGGTACATGTTGTACATATTCGACATTGAAAGAGAGCTTCTGGCAGAATGGGTTGTCGAATCGATGAAGTTTTCAGTACATTTTACTTCAGTACCTTCTGGAAGGGCATGTAGCCGTGCCGAAGTCTGGCTAGAGCTCCGATGGGGAGAAATATGATGGGATAGTCCGGTGGGGGGAGGATATGGTATAGATGGAAGAAAACGAAACTCACTTTGAGGATCCCATACGGTAGCTACACCATTGATGAGATACAAAGGTATACTACTCGGTCCCTCTGTTCCTATATCTTCGTTCGGGATCATCGTCGTGAACTTGATCTCCTTGTGTTATGCCTTCTCTGAGGGATATCAGATGATGTTGAATACATCAAAAAATTCGAGAGCTTCGAGAGATAGCATCAACTTCTGGGAATTTCCTTCGCCACGTGGCATTCCTTCTTCGCCAGCTAAGTGGGTTCTCTCACTGCTCAACTTCACTTTTGCAAATTGGTATTCAACTTTTCTCTCCAACATTGATCTTCCGAGTGTTGCTGAGAGAGTCAGATGGTGAGTTTATCTGTTCATTTGATAAAGTAGATGCTGATCACCTTTCCAGCTTTTCTTTTCGTGAGTCTCAGCTCTGACAACTTTCCACGAAACACAATCATCGGTTTTCTCATCTTTTCAGAGACATCCCTTCTTGTGGAGAAGCCTCCTTGGCTCTCTTCTGAGGGTAGACGACGACAAGTGGATAATTCATGCTCATTGTGATACAGTGACATACAGATGTAGAATGGAAGCGAAAAGAAGGGACATACTGACTTTGAAGATTCTTCAAAACACTCACGGATCAAGTCATCACCGTCGAACTGAAAAATGATCTTTGCATCACTGGGACTCTCAAATCGGTAGATCAGTAAGTTTTCTCCTCCTAATCATTGTACATACATATAACGAATCTAATCTCTTTCTCTCTCTCTTGACTTTGACTATCATATCGCAAAACTCCCATTCCCCCCCCCCCCCCCCCCCTCGCTCTAGAGATAGTTGCGATCGATGCTAATGTCAGATTCTTAAACATTCGTTTAGACGGTATAACTGTAGAAGATCCTGAAAGACATCCTCATATGGTGAGCTGCCGGTTCTCGGAAGCGAGCTGACGATTAGATGGCAGTGAAAAATTGTTTCATAAGAGGTTCAGTGGTGAGGTACGTTCGTATGGGTGCTCGGAGTGTAGATACTACATTGTTGGAGGATGCTACGCGAAGAGGTGAGTGCATGGTTCAAGTTCTGAAAGGATTGAGGTCGGGCTAATGGACAGAGGCGAAGAAATGAAGATTGTATCTCATGTGTTTTCTTCATCTCGTCTTTCAGCGACTAGCGGGTTTCAGTGGGGAGGAGAGCTGTACGGGTGGAGAGAGTATCATCGCACGCATGCATTTCATATCAGTGTACTATACTTGTGCTAGAGATTACAATAAGGGTAGATTATGATAGATATCACTTGTCCCAGACTTTACTGGTCGTTCACGATCACCGATGTAAGATGACCATCTCGGAAGAAGTGACCGATGTTTTCCGGCCGACTTTTCCACCTCAACTTTAACCCACCTTAAGGCTCCTACTTTATCATTTCTTTCCCTCCCTCACGTACTCTTGTGTGACTCATAGATCATAGAGAAGTATGTTCTCCACAATCTTACTCATCCGAACCACCTCCCCCACCACCTTCCTCCTTTCCAGATCGATCCACCCTCGTCCACTTTTCCGATCATTCACCACCACCTCAATCCTAAACACTTTCACTTCCCCTCTTCGCTATCCTCTCAAACCCACTTCCACCACCCATCGTTCAGCTCTCGTACCTACCCCTCCTACTCGGTCACCCGCTATTTCACCAACATCTCCGAAACATGAACAATCTCATAGTTCTCAAACACCCTCTTTGGTCGCTCAGACAATACCACCCGCTTCAGCCGTCACGATCCCACCGAGGAGTATCATAGATCGTCTTGTTCCTGAATGGGCGGCGGGGGTTAGACCTTATTTACATTTGATGAGGTTGGATAAACCTATTGGGTGGATATTACTTTATTGGCCATGTGGTGAGTGTTTCTTTTCACATTCTTAGAATGACTATAACCTTGTTTCTCATTTCTTCGTATGTGATCTGTAACTCGCCTTGACTTGGTTTGAGTCGGTTAATCTCCACTGCCCTCTTTCTTCTGATTAATTCCTTTTGTTATTCTCAGCCGCGTCCTCTTCCGATCCTCTTCTTTGCCCCTCTTGCTCTAACATCAGAGTTGCGTATCGACTAGACTCAGCCGAACAGCCTCGGCTTTTGTTTGGAATGTATCATCAGCTTATAACTGACACTCAGCATGGTCAATCACGATAGCTTCCACGGTATATCATCTCCCACCATCCACTCCAATATTCTATTGCGGGTTATTCGCCCTTGGAGCGTTCATCATGCGTGGTGCGGGATGTACTATCAACGACATGTGGGATAGAAAGTTTGATGCTGCTGTTGGTGTGTCCCTCCTTGCCGTCTTCCTCACCTTACCTCCCAGAGCTCATGTCGCCCTCTTACTGCCCTCCCCACTCTCCCTCCCCCAGCTTAATTGACCTTCATCCTCCTCAAATTAGCCTCCTTCTGTCCGTCTGGCCAAAGCATACGACCCGATGTCTTCCTTTTAAGATGTTCATATCGAGTTTCTGACTGATTACAGAACGTACAAAATCCCGACCTTTGGCAAAAGGAGATATCACTCCTCTTGGAGCGACCACCTTCCTAGGTGGACAATTAACAGCAGGATTAGGAGTTCTCACTCAACTCAATTGGTATTCGTATGTCCTATCCTCCCTTTCGAACTTTCCAATTGCTTCCTAACACTTGTCTCTCCTCCCATCTCTTATCTTTTACATAGAGCACTACTCTGTATTGCCACAACACACTACTCAATGTGTCTTGTAAAACATCTCCCGCTCACAATGGTACTAGTTCAGATTTGGAATTAACAATCAGTATCGTCCTTGGTGCCTCTAGTCTTGGATTGGTATTCATTTACCCATTCATGAAACGTATCACCTATTATCCTCATGTCGTCCTTGGTGAGCTCAACCACGGTCAGAACTAAGAACCCAGCTCATATTCAGGTCTAGCATTCAGCTGGGGATCTTTCCTCGGATGGTCAGCAGTGACAGGGAGTGTAGATTGGGCCATGACTACACCAATGTTTTTGGGAAGTGCTGCTTGGTGTGTCATGTACGATACTATTTATGCTCATCAGGTGGGTTCATCCTCTCTGTTAAATCATCTCCTAATCGCGTTTTTGTTCCCTATGTCAGTTGAGTAATAATAACATATCACCTAAGAACCCCGTCAGGACCCCGTCAGGACCAAGCTTGATTAATTGTTCATGTACTGTTGTCATCGCGTCTGAATTTCTTGCTGTACCCTTTTCATCTTCCCGACTATTCTGTCTCAGACATATATGACACTCAACCCGACTCCTCCTTTCCCTACCCCACCTGAACAGAAGATAGCCCAAAGCACATTCACGTGCACCGATTGCACCGAAGGTTGATCCAGATGGAATCCATGTTACAAGTTTGAGCTAACAAAGCTGACGACCAGGACAAAAAAGATGACATCTTAGTCGGAGTTAAATCCATAGCACTCCGTTTCCCTTCACTCACACAATCACGTATCCTCATCTCATCCCTCTCCACATTCTTCCTTTCCACTCTCATCGTCACTGGTCAACTCACAGGACTCGGACCTGCTTATTATTTGATCTCTTGTGGTGGTGCGGCGGGACATTTAGCTTGGCAATGCGCTACTGTAAATTTCGATAGTAGGGAGGATTTATGGAAAAAGTTTTCATCTAATGGTTGGTTAGGGTTGTTGATTTGGATGGGAATGGTGGTGGATTATGTACAACAGGTCTTATTGGGGGAGGAGCCGTCGGAGGATATGCAGGCAGTTTGAAAAATCTTAGAATCGTATCGTCGAGTCGGTTGAAAACAGGTTAGGCATGCTGTGTAGATTGCTTAGATTGTCGAAGCTCAAGAGAAGGTTTCGGGTTTGGGGAGAAGGATCTCGTCTTATAAATTACAGAAAGGGTTAGAGGAGATAGATGATGATCACAGGGAGGGCATAAATAGATAAATCTGAGAAGATTAATAATTATTAGATTCGTTCGTTTTGGGATAATGCATTGCGATCTGAACATCTATTGAACAAGAAATCATGGTGATCCTATTCTTTCAGCTATTCATCTAGATGACGACAAAATGACTCACCACCCAAGAAATTATCAGCAGAAGTTCGTTGTTCTGCCCAACTTTGTTTGAAAGCAACCAGTCCTACGAGTATACCAGCTATAAAAACTGATCTCAGTGTGTGTTACACTAACGAGGATATCCGACTCACAGACAATAGCAATTATGAGCCAAAACGCTCCTTTTGATCAGTGACCATTCCTCAACCATTTTCTACCTCACTCTTTGCACCTTCCCCTGAGATACACGACGATGTGCATTTTTTTCAAGATTTCTGATTTTTGGGTAAATGAAGAGAGATGAAATATGAGGATAGTAAGAGGAAAACTCACCCCAAAATCGTGAACCACAACAACCTATCATGTGCGCATATTCTGAAGCATCGGAAGTATTGACTTTTCTCGATAAAGAATCCTGCCTATCAGCTTGAGACTTGGGGTGACAGTTCAGCTGACGTCGATGATGTCCCACTTTCTGTCAGCTTTTGTTTGGTTCTCGATAGCGGAGAACTTACGATACAATATAGACACGACATTACGCCGATGAAAAGGACTAGGAAACGTAGTGCTACGGAATGTGCCACTAGCCAACATATCTACCTGTCAGCTTGAATCTCCAGTGGAACGAGCAAGACTTGTGATCAGAGGGTATCGGGGAGTCTATCCTCACTGGATCAGATGGTCGTGAGATTGACAATGCCAGGAGTATGACAGTGCCGATTTCATGGACAATGTAAATTTTGTAAATTCATTAAGGATGGAGGGAAGAGAAGAAACAAGACATACTATGATCAATGCCACAGTGATGAGGATACTAAACCATGCAACCCAACTACGCTTGGCCCACCAAAGAGTGAGAAGGAAGAGAAAACACAGAACCAGTGAAGCGACTTTACTAGCGTCCGTATCGAAGCCCTATTCATCAGCGAAGATTCACAAGGACGGTCGTACGATCTTAGGCTTGAAATGGGAAGTATGAACTTACACATGTTATCAAACACGCTCCGATGAATGACGAACCTAAGTATCCGGCTGGAAGAGTGATGACTGGTATACCTCCCCTCATTCTCGTTGAACCTCCTTCATGTGGGTCGAGCTGATGTCAAAGGTCCTCCCTATGCGTCTTTCAATGCGTTATCTGCAACCCCACACCTCTCATACTTTCGTATCCCCCCTGTCCTTCCTCTCCACATTGTCCAGCTCAGGACAAATCCGACGAATAAACATCCCCTCTGGTCTCGAGGTGGAGAGCAGCCGAGATAAGGATCGGTCGGACGTCAACAGTGGGTTTTGATTATCCACTATCCGTGGAAGGAGGATGCAGGAGCCAACTCGTGCGATAGGACACTCACCGTGATCTGCTCCACATGTCCACAAGTTAAGATCTATCAATTAGCCTCACTCTTTGCAATCCCTTCCCACTTGAGCGGTGGTGTACACCGAAGAACTTACCCCTGCTAAAGCATGACATCTCCTCGTTAGCATCTACCATCGTTGCTACAAAGGGTAGAGAATTCACAATTCATGTAATCCCACAGTCTGGCATCAGCACACAATCAATATAATCATCGCCCTCCTCCACTTCATACCACAGGGATATGTCACGTGTATATAAGTCCCATCGGGAAGTGGGTCATGAATCAGGTGTGTGCAAGAGGCCTCGTAACTGAATAAGATACGTTACGACATACCAGAAGTTTGAACGGATAGATGAGGTATTCAAGATATGGTACTATCCTCAGTTTACATCTTCTCATAAATGAGGCCAACTCACCATGCCTGGTAAAAGAGAGAGCAGGATCAGTGTTACAATCCATCTCGCCTCGTAATGATACTCACCACTGTGCATCAGTGAGATGTTCTGGCAGCCTAACAGAAGTATCCCTCAAAGCTGCTAAGTACCCCAAAGAGACGAGGAGTCACTCTCCCAGTGAAACGCTCAGGGTAAAGATTAGGCGAGTAAGAGGTGAAGGAGGTGTGACCAATGCGGAAGGAAGATATCCGGACAGTTTTGCACCAAATGAAGTTGGGAAGGGGTGAGAGTGAGCCTGTGAGATGCCTAAGAGAAACGTACCACTGCCTGTCAACTACTAGCCAAATGGTCGCGAGCGATGGACCACTCACATATTCCAATGACTACCACATAACAAGCAGCGACGATCAATGTCACTCTGATTATCAGCATCTCCTACCTCTTATCCCTTCCCCCCTCAGTGGTCAATCTGCCACCGTCTGTCATCTTCAACTCCCATCTACCCTCAATTCGATTCATTTCAAAAACTTCTCTGCAAGTGAAGTGTTGCCCTGCCCATAGACTTCGGCGAAAACCTCCAGAGGACTCACTTCTGAGTATCGTTCGGCACAAAAGGGCTTCCTCTTCTATACAGATGAATCGTCGTTTCGTCATATATCATCCCACGCAGATCGGGCGGATCGAGGATAAAGGGCGCCATGTTGCTTGTCCCTCGATGAAGCGTGTGAGAAGACAAAGTCGAGTTAGTATTAAGCGGCAAAGAAAGATGAAAAGAGGAGAGAAAGGTTGAAGGAAGGTTGAATGAATCATCACCATCAAAGGCATCATCAGTCAGGGCAGTGCAACCGTGCACTCGCCAAGATGATCGGGGAAGCGAACCGTGCGCAGATCATTCCTTCTCTAAGGTTCCGAGGCATCCACGCTCATTCCGCAGCCACAGTTTACCGGGTAGATGTCATACATGCATCGTAGATCTTCTATACTTCGTCCGGGGCAAGCATGACTGGTACCTGTCAGTATGCACACAGATCATTTGACATGGACTCACGCTCGGGTCGGACACGTTTGTCGAATTCTTCCTCTGACAGCAGGTTCAATTCGAGACAAGACTGTTTGAGTCTGCTGCGTCAGCTCGTTTTGTATCATTCTATGATTGATGGACTCACGTTAGACCTTTCTTGTGTGCATTCTTGGCGATCTTGGCGACGTCTGAGGGTTAGCGAGTTCGGAAGAAGAAGGGGCAGGACTCACCATCATAACCTAACACACTGTTGAGGCAGGTGGCACTGAATGTCAGATCCTTTCTTTATCGCCTGTACACACCGAGGATCGGTAGTGACCATGGAAGCAAGTAGTGCTGGTATGAAGGGAGCTGAAAAGGAAGAGAGTGGGGAGATGAGTTTAAAGTTCGGATGAATACGAGACGAGACCTTGTGAACACACTCACAGCATCAGACTCTCATTCATGATCTTCTGAATCCGATCCTCATTAGCCTTGATCCCCACCACACAATGGTCCGTAAAGCTCCTCGCACCATCAGCCAGCAGACGAATGCTTTGCAACAGGTTCTTGATCAAGACAGGTTTGAAAACATTGAGCTCGAATTGACCATATGACCCAGCGACCGTGATGGTGGTGTGGTTCCCCATTACTTGAGCGGCGACCATGGTCAGGGCTTCACATTGGGTTGGGTTGACCCTAGAGCTGTCAGCTCTGAGATTTCGGATCCACACCATACCGGCTCGCTCTTTGTCTCGATCGCCTCGGCCCCGTCAGACGATCTGTCACCTAATTATCGCAGAAAGGACGAAAACAACAGGATCGAGTTTCACAAGAGCGGCACGCAAAGCGTCTGCGAAGAGAGTTGGGAAATACTCACTTCCCAGGCATGATACTCGATCCAGGTTCGTTCTCAGGCAACTCAAGCTCTCCTAAACCGCATCGAGGTCCTGAAGCCAAATACCTAATATCATTGGCGATCTTCATAAGCGACACAGCCACCACGTTTAGTGCGCCAGAAGCTTCGACAATAGCATCATGCGCCGCAAGAGCTTCGAATTTGTTGGGAGCAGTAATGAAATCGTATCCGGTGATTTTGGAGATTTCAGCGGCGACTTTTTCGTCGAAGCCTTTCTTAGTGTTGAGACCCTGTGCATTAGGTCAGTTTCTATATCACATGTGTCCTTCAAGATATCCAAGTGATTCCATTGCTCTACCTCGAGACGGGTTAAGCCATTGGTCACCAATTGGATCACTTGACTGTCGAGCTCTGATAAGAAGAGGGAACTTCAAGAAGTGACGTACCGTTCCAACAGCAGTTCCACCCTGAGCCAACATACTCAAGTTTTTCAACGTCCCTTTCACCCTCTCGATACCCCTCTCAACTTGAGTTACATATCCGCTGAATTCTTGTCCAAGAGTGAGCGGTGTGGCATCTTGCAAATGTGTACGTCCGATTTTCACAATGTGGTCAAACGACTTGCGTTTGTCTTCCAAAGCGTCGTGGAGTTTCTGCATGGCAGGGAGAAGGGTCGCGTTGATCTCTACCACTGCGGCGATATGCATGGCAGTGGGGAAACTGTGGTCAGTCATGCGCATTCTTGTATTTATCATCTGCCGGTAGACCCTGCCAGAAAGACATCCCTAAGACGAACACACACCAGTCTTTCTCGTCCAGACGCCAAGGTGACGAGGGCCGTTTGGGCAGCAAGCATGACTCAAGTAGAAGGAGTTTGTGTGATGAAAGAAGTCACATGATGAGTGTAGGAAGGATGATAAGGTGGAGACATCAGACAGAGACACTATGACACCCACCTATCATTAGAACTCGCCGACATGTTCACATGATCATTGGGATGAACCGGTTTTTTACTCCCCAATTCCCCACCTAACATCTCAATTGCCCTATTACTTATAACCTCATTCACGTTCATATTCGTCTGGGTCCCACTTCCCGTTTGGAACACCACCAATGGGAATTCATCGATCAATTTACCGGAAATCACTTCGTCAGCAGCGGCCGAGATGGCATCTGCTATTTCGATGGGCAAACCGTACGTTTGGTTCACATGAGCAGCAGCTTTCTTGAGAACTCCAAAGGCTTTGATGAGCGGTGGTGGCATACGTTCTGTGGGACCGCCTGGGAGGTGTCAGCCAGACCTCTGGACAAACCGAAATCCGCGACGACGACACTTTGAGCAGCAGTATAAAAGTATACAAACACACGAGTTGTTCTCGAGGAGACAGATGCTAGTAGATAATGTGACAGGTTGAATAAAAGTAGTTTTCACCCATGCGGAGATAAGTGAGGACAATGTCAAGCGTTGAGGTGACGGTGACGGGTTCGTGGGTGGGAGGGTGTCACTGGAGTCATATGAAAAGTAGGACGAATTAAGGGCGAGGGGTCAAGCGGTAGTCATAGAGAAGCGAGTACATGACAAACCCACCAATGTCGAAATTCATCAATGACCTTTGTGTCTGAGCACCCCAATACCTCTCTGCGGGAACTTGCAAATCACCAAAAGTATCCTTCTCTTTCCGATATTTCTGGGACATGATAGCTGATGATGATAAGTTTCGTTGAATTGAGGCTAGTCTCCGCGAAGGGTGCTATGTATCAATAAGGTTCTGATACCCGCACACCTACGCAACCCCTCACACCCCTTTGTGCATGCAGCATGCAGCAGATGCTACTGTAGATTTGACACATGATGTCATGAGTTTGAGGCATGACCAAACGTCATGCACCTACCAGGAGATGTCTCGGCACTTGTTCCAGTTGTCTCATTGGTACCACCGGAGCGGCTATCACCAGGAGTATAGTTCTCGCAGGGGAAAGGGGGGAGGTGGTAGGAGAAGACTTACGCTGAGAGCCGTACGACGTAAAGAAAGAGACAACATGAGAGTAGAGGGAGAGTCACCTGAGTCGCACGGACACACGGGTCAAACGGGTCAAGATTTGTGGGGAGAAGGGAGTGCTGTCACTTTTTGCAAGTGCGCAGGTCGGGGTGGGGGTGGAATGGGCCACTTACAAGTGGAACACTTCCAAGCGATTTATCGGGTTATCGGGAATCTTCGGACTGTTGAATTTCAACGTTAAGGCACCATCAGCTTCGATGGCGGAGGTTGCCGCTAGGGAAATTTCTAACTTCCTGCTCATCCACCAACCTCTATGTATATTTATCCTATTCAGTGTCATCTTCAGTAGTACAAGGTTGACTTTATTGGGACATTGATTGAAGGAGAGAAGAGTCAATAGCTCCAAACGAGACTAAGAGGGAAGGTAAACCGCGAGAATAAGGAACAAGACACAATATGGATCGTCAATTAGAATCTCCCCTTCTTCTTCATCCTCTTTCCTCACCAAAGTCATTATCCGCATCATCAACCTACGCACACATCTCATCTTTCCTTCCTTCCCTCCCCCTGGGACCTTCCAGAACACAACTCGAACGTCTTGCCGATTCATTAGGAGTAGACACTGGAAATTTAGCTCCATCGGAATCAGACAGACGTGAAGCGGCCCGTGCGGAAGCTAAATTAGCAGAGAAGAACGAGAGGAGAAGGAAGAGAGAAGAGAGGTTGTTAATGAAAGAAGAAGAAGAGAGGAGGAGGTTAGAGGGGATGGTAGATGATTATCAAGAGGATGATCTGAATGAAGGACAAAAGTTGAGGGAAGGAGGAGAGGGGAAGAATGATGAGGATGAAGATATGGAATTGGGTCATCAAGATGGTGAAAAGGTGGAAGAGAAAGGAGATATTGAATATGATGACGAGGATGAAGAGGATGAGGATGAACCGGATAATGAACATCGGGAGAAGATGAGTGACGATCGATGAAATATCCATTACGAGTAAGTTTGTTCTTTGGGATAGTTATTCGTACCAGAGAGGATAGCTGATGAGACAGTGCAGATGAGGAGAGAAGATCTATGCATATACAAGCAAGTTGATCAGATGTTGTACATAAATGATACACCTGATGTCAATGTGAAATCTTCAAGTCTCATCCACCATACAAGGACCACGACCTTCAGAAACCATATCGAGTATTTTGAAAAACCCACAACCTTTCAATTCACCAGTTTGACCTGGACTTTGACATTGCCAGAAGAACACCATGTCGTCATGTAAGATCTTCTTCTCCTCATTTACCTTCTCATCTCTGACCAGTCCATCAGTCGACTTCTCATCTTCTAAGTGTCCATCTTTTGGCTCTCGTATATTTAGAGTCGGATTGGGCTCCCTGGTCAGTGATTGACCCCCGCTAATCTCATTCTTCGATGTGTTCGTGACTTTCCCTGAACTGAGGAGAGAAGATCGGACTTTGGCTTTCTGGTCGGCCCGTAGTAATCTGACATCAGAGCTCGTCTCCTAACAAAAGAAGAAACTCACGTGGGTAAACCACACCTACACATCGGAGTACCCTCTCTCCTACCTCTCCAACCAACACCAGAATCAGGATGGAAGTCTGACCCATGAGCGCATCTCCAAACCCCAAGATGAAGATAAGAAACAAGACTGACCTTCGCGATAAAACCGAAATGTCAGGTTGATCCGTGAGGCGTAAGCCTTTTGATCTGTTGGTGGTATTGGAGATTGGTCGATAGCCCATGCAGGACGAAACAGGTCCAGAGCTTTTTGAGTGGGAACACTGTTGGTCAAATCTTCTACCATCTAATTCATTCATCTACATGCTTGAAGCCACAGCTGTGAAGAAGGAAGATAGTGTGAGTAAGTTGGAGAAGGAGGAATAGGACTAACGTATGTTTATACCGTTCTTGACATCCGGCATTCATGAGTACCAAAGTATTATGACCCAATTTGACTTCGTATGTCCGGGTAGGAGTTGTCAAAGCGAACGCAGGATCGACGGGGGTTGTAGGTCGAAGACGAAACCCTCGAGGAGTTCCGAGGGAGAGACTTGCGATGGTTGCATAAGGTCCTAGATCTCGATGTCAACGGTTTGGACTATCGATGCAGAATTGATGGGATGGATTCTCTCACAAGTAAGCTGATCAGCATGCCAGCCAACACTACGAAGTCAGCTGATCCCACGAACATTGAGCAGTCAATAATGTGTCCATTCCACTATATTGAGTAGACCCTCTAAGTATGTGACAGAGAGGAATGAGTGACTTAGACATGCATATAAACTCACCTACTAGCGGCTCCATCATACCGATTAGCTCCACATAAATTGGCTTTCCATTTACCTTTCCATTCCCAAGAATATCTTCCCTTTCTGTCCAGAGCCTCATTGACAACCTTCTCCACCATCTCCGCCGCTTCCTCTAACAACCTCGGAAACTTCTTAGGAGATTGTAATTCTTGTCCTGACCAGAAATATCTGGCTCCATTCGTATCCTCCTTGACATATTGAGTAGCAGTATGTGGTGATTCTACCCATTTCCCAGCTAAATGAAATCTATTCCGATCCCACGAAAGGGATTCTTCCATCATAGTAAGATACAATGCCGAAGCGAATGAAGGTGATAAGGGAGATTTGAGAAATGTTAATGGGAGACCAACTTGATCGATTGCTTCTTGAGATATCAAGATGACACTTCCTTTCGAATTCGCTTTAGAGGGACCTGAGGAGATAGTGGAGGGTTTGAGTATGGTGGACAGGTGTACAGTTTGTCTTTCGTTTTTGGTCGGAGAGGCAGTGATGGGACGGTTGACAAAAGTTTGAGGTGAGATTGAAGATTGGTGTGAAGGAGAACTGGGAAGGGGACGTTTCTTGTTCAACCAGGATTTTAAAGTTGGTCCTGCTTTACGTTTACCCGAAGCTCTCACACGAGGTAAGAGAAGAGATTCTGCCGCTTGTTGAATTTGTCCATTGGCTTGAGTTAGAGCTTCGAGATATTGTTCAGGGGTGAAAGTGGTCGGTTCGAGTAGAGAAGCCAGTAAAGCTATCTTGGTTTCTGTATCTGAGGTTTCGACGTTCATCTCTTCTACACTGTCTAGTCATAGAGTGATGCAGGGAGAAGAAGAGGAAGAGGGGTTAAGAGGATGAAGGAAGTCGAAGATGACGAGGTGTGAGTGGACGACGACGTGCCTGACTGCAGATGGATCGTGATTTGATTTTGTTGTGTGTTTTAAGACGTCAAGTTTCCCGATTTGAACATTCGACATACGACTAGGTGCCTTTATACATCTTGATACTTTCCTTACTCTGACAATAGTAGCTAGTAGCTCAGTAGCTCAGTAGCTACGTAGCGTTTTTCCTCCATGCCACCACGCGACTTCACAGATTCGGAAGAAGATGATCCTCCCATTCAACCTTCTCCTTCTCCAAACCCACCATCTTCACCAATTCCTAACCCACCTCAATCCCACCCTTTGAGAATCACCGTCAGTATCTTTCCTTCATGTCTATCCCCCACCCTCTCTCTCTCTCCTTTTCCTTCATATTTACCTTCTTATGATCATCGGAGGATCTCTCATACTCATCATCAAAAGTTCACTCTCCACCATCTGAAACTAATCAGACTCGCGTAATATATAACTTACTGACAACACAGCTTCGACCATCAATAAATCATTTAATGAACGACCATCCTCCTCCTCCTCATCCTCATCAAACTTCCAGTATCGCACCATCCGAAAGATCTTCTTTATCTCCACCACCACCTATAACACTTCGTTTCGGTATCAAACCAACTAGTATCACTCCCAAACCTTCAGAAACGCATGGCGGTTCAGATTCAGAAGTCCCAAAGAAAAAGAAAAAGGTACATAAAAGGAAATCATCAGCAGTGATAGAAACACAATCTAACAAGGTGATGTTACCTAAGAAAAGTTATGATTGGCTTCAACCTTCTGACGTAGGTGCGAGTCATCATGGTCCTCATAATCGTCCTTCACCTCCTGTTTCAGAAGGGAATGAGACTAAACCAACACCGACGGCGGTAGATAATGCGATGAAGAAAATCGGTAGTCATAAGAAAAAACCTGATAATACTGGACCTGGTAAAGCGTGGAGAAAAGGTTTGAAGAAGTGCGTTCTGGCCTTTCTTCTCATTCCAATCCACTCCCCTTTCCCTCTCCCGCCTCTCCATGCGACTCTCATCATCGGTCTCAAAGAATAAACTCCTGTGACACTGGGCATCTTCTTCTTGTTGTATTCAATGATCCATTGGACAAGAGTAAGGGGGAGGGGGAGGGAAGGGGGTATCTGAACCAGCTGACATATCAGAGGTATGCCTATTCCATGGCGGGAAGGAAATTTTTTAGAAACCACCCCACCATCTTTCTCAAACGAAACTTCTACTCATCTTCAACTCCCTGTAGATCCAAGTATACCCATAGAAGATTCTCGTAATCGTCAACCTTCTTCCCTCCTTGGAACTCCAGAACCTAACAACTCTATATCTCCAACTCCACATAACCCCGAATTACAACCAATACCAATACCAATACCAAATCCAGAACATCCCATTGACCCTCCTATCTTACCAGCAAGATCAGTATCACCCATATTCATACCTGCCGATCGGGAGAAAATGGGAATACCAATATACTCCAGACCTATCGTACAGCCTAAAATCACATTAGGAACATTCCCAAAGGTCACTCAAACTTTTGCGCCGAATAACGGGGGTGATCCGGTGTTCCCAAGGAAGGAAAGGGTTAGGAGTTGGAAGGAAGCAGAAAGGGTGGTGATGGGTATAGGAGGTGGACAATTGAAATTTCGTTCTTGGGCAAGAGGTGTGTCCCTTAACCTGATTCTATTTGGTAGTCCACACTATCCGTCATCTCCCTCCGAGTACGATGCGTTCTCCCCAGCTTGACAGCTACTCATCTCTATTTCCGTCCTGGAGACAGTATGATATTTCTCTTCTTGCTCAGTCACATTTCAATTTCTCTCCATCACCCAAATCTCTTACCTATCGCTAGTCAAAGAACGGATACCTAGGAATTTTGACGCCCTCACTGTCTCCGTTTTGTCAATCACGTCTTGATCAAATTGAGAGCTTATTACTCACCTCCAGGCCCATCATCCGAACTAGGTCGTCTGATTCAAGCGGACAAAGAAGCTAAAGAACTACATCGAGCCAAGATGAAATCCGCCGCTATATCCGCATCCCAAGCTCCTGACCCGATATTCTCAACTAGTACAAGTGTCAGTCTCCATGCCAGTCCCAATCCCACTCAATGGGATCGTCCGAAACTTTTACATACCACATCGTTCGATTCTTCTTTAATGCCTGATGATACGTCGGAAATTGGAGATGGGGATAGTATAGTTGTACCTGACTTAAATGTCTCGAAAGGTCTACAGGATTTGAATGAAGCGAAAGAGGTAAAAGATTTCAAAGACGGGAATGATGTTGATGATATGAAAACCGTGGAAGAATCAAAAGGAACAGAAATCAAGAAAAGTACAGGAGGTTTGAAAGGTAGAGGAGGGAAGAAAATTCAGAAAATACAAAGGAAATCGAAATTAGCACAGGAGATCGTATTGACTGAAGGGGATCTTGATACTGAAGTTTGATGTTGTATAGTATACACTTTCGTATATTCAGAAGTGGGAAGAGAGAGCCGTTATTAAGTCGCGGAAACAAGAGGGGCAAGGAAGCAATGCTGTAGGTTAGATTAGGTCATATACATAAATACATCAGCATGGCATTTATTCACATGCCCTGACTGTAATACAGCCATTCCGCGGGTATACGGCTGTATGTGAATTCAAAAAGTACACAGATATTGCATGACATTATAAATATGGGTCTTAGAGCCATGCAGAGTGAAATTGACTATCGTATCAACAAAACTTCTCTCTTTACATCACACCGTGTATTCCAAATGCCTCCTTCACCCCCTATACCACAGAACTCACCGTCCATGGGACTCAATATTCCCATTTCCCCACCAAGCAAGCTATCTTCCCTTATTTTTGTGTGAACCCGCGGTGAGGATAATGCTTGATAGACCGTAAGCTGGCCACCCCACTCAAATCCGTTCATCCCTCAACCCTCCTCGCGACAGCCAAAATAAGATCCCTTCTCCTTCCCAATTTCCACACTGCCAATCGTCTCAATTCTTTCCAACTCCCTCCTTCAGGCGCAGGAACGTTGTTTGGGAAATAAATGACGAAATCACTTTCTGACAAAAAAGATCTCAACAATGATCCTATGAGTGCACATGCAACACATAAAACGATCAATGATGGGATAGATATAGAGATCCTCGAACGTAATTTCGTCGTCACTCTAATAGGACTCGTCGGTGTGTCTTTGGTTTCCGTAGGAATAGTGATATCTGTGACTGATGTATCAGATGGAGGAAGTACGATGGATGGTTTGGATGGTAGAGGTGGAGGTATGATAGGACGACGTAATCGAGGATAAGGATAACGCCAAAATTGATATTTCCCTCCTATTTGTTCATTTACAATTTGTTCAGAAGAATTGTTTGATTCAGATGATTTAGTTTCGTCATTGATTTCCCCATTAGATTTGGGAGGAGGGACAGTTGATATCTCTTCGATGTTTTGTTCATCTACGGATGGTTCTGATGGTGGGGGAGGTACGGGTTTCTGAACGAGATATTCCACTGCGACAGCCAAAGGTTTATCTAAATTTACGGTATTCGGTATATCTCGATTGACCAATTGTGGTATTCTAAAATTTTCTCTCATTCTTATTGATCGTTTCTCTTCTTCGACCACTAAAATTTGTTCTCCAAACATATATTGATTGGTGCCTGGTCGAGGGGTAATAGAGAGATGTACCACAGCTCCATCATTGATCAAATCCAACAACCATCTCGGTCGTGGTAATGGTCCAGTTTTACCTGTTAAAGGATTAGCAATGGGAGTTTCGTATCCCGCTGTAGGAAGGGTTATCCTCACTAAATGTCGAGAAGGAGTAGGTTCGAGAGAAGCTGTCTGAAGTACGGAAGGTGCCATGATTATGATTTGACATTTGAAAGGTAATTCCATCAACCCATCATCACCCGACGTCATTCGTATTGGTAGAATTCCATTCTCCGGGGAATCTGCATTGATGACAGGAGTCGAATTTAAAGCCATAGGAAGGGATATACCCCGAAGAGAAATATCACAACCTTGATTCAAAAAAGTAGCCAGTACAACTTCTGCTACGATCAAATCTTTTCGTCCTCTTCTGATATCTTCACCCAAATCAATGACTGTCCGACCTGAATAGAGTGAGGATCTGGAATCGTTGGGACTCAGAGGTGGTGAAGTCGGAGAAAGTGTTTCGGATTGTTTATTAGATTTGGAAGGTCGAAGGAGTACCATCAGACCATAGTTCCCCTCCATGTCCAAGATCTGTTCCACACCCACTCGCTCATTGTCAAATCCTTCGAGACCCCATGGAGATTGTGCGGTCGGTTCAGGAGCCAAGATTGACATTGGAGGAAGTCGACAACGAGTTGGAGGTCCACGAGACTTGAGCATAGATTCAACGGAGAGTACGACCCGAGGTAGAGAAGCGTTCAACATGTTATTCACTGACAATGGCATTGATCCACTGAAATCAACCGCTGCCACATACATACACCGTGTTGAAGGGATAGCGTAGTTCTCATGTGAGTACGGATCGATAGTTTCCAATACCCATCCTTCGAGGATAACATTACCCGGGGGAAGAGAGGAAGGATTGTATTTGATTGGGTCCAGAGAGGTAGTCGTACGGTCGAACGCCGAGGTGGATGCATGGAAGATTGTGGATAGAGGGGTGTGAGTACCATGAGAAGGTGAAGGAGGAGGTCCATCAGGCAGTCTAGCAACGATGGTAGCTACCAACATTGATCGTCCGCGGAAAGGAAAGGCCGTATGCGCTGAAAGTTGTGATGTTATGATACCAGTCCCGTACGATTCCAATCGAAGTGGTACATCGAACCTTTCGTCCTTCCGAGACATGGAAACGGCTGCAGAAACTTCCTCCGCGGTGAAGCCCTCAATGATTCGACCAGCGCGAAAGACGGGGAACGTATCTGATACGTGAGAAACATTCCTACGCTCCACTTTGAGTCCATCACGTTCAGAGACCGGTTGCCAACCATGTGGATCGGTTGATTCGCTTTCCCTATCAGCGTGCATTCTTGCTAATTGAGACAAAGCTTGTACGGCAGCATCGACTGGAGTAGATCCTGTTGGAGCTGACGGACCAGGACTTGTCATGGGAACGATTGCCGCTCTGGTCTGCTGAGCCGCGACTGAATACCATCTCGACAAAGGCGCTGCGATCTTCGCGTATGTGGAAGGTGTCACTGTCCTGAATGGATCGATAGCGAGATCCACGCCGCTCTGCTTCTTCCGAATAGTTCCAAGGGCCGGAGGTTGATCAAGAGGAGCCCGAGTAGGTCGAGATCGTCTTTGTCGTTTCAGAAGCTGAACCTCGGTATCGACCAGCTCCTCGGTATCAATTTTCACCTTGTAGCCGTTGGCTGTGAGCGTCGGCTTGACGGCAGGCGGACCACGGCGAATAGTGACCGCCACGGGGTTTCTGCCCAAGATAGCCGAATTGTGTTCGATTGTCAACCATAAACCCCCTCCCATGGCCGATAATTTGTGACGCTTAAGTGCGGACAATGACTGATGAGGTGGGTCTATGACTATAGCTATACTATTGGCCCACTGATTCATATCACACCGTATCTCGCATTCGATATTTGCTCCTAGATTTTTGGTGGCGCCAAGCGATCCCAAGCTGCTCGAGTCGCTACCGTTCCCAGTGGGACGAACGGCCACAGGGAGGGGAAATGCCGTGACGATACTTGACGAATCAGAGCGTCTGGCTTCTGCGGCTTCGTACTCGAATCGGAACGTCTCTTTCTCTACGTCGTATCGCGATGAGAGAGCTTTGGCACCCCCAAGTCTTGTGGCAATAGGCGGTGCACCGTGCTTTATCGAGAACTCTCCGATGCCCGCAAGTGTGTTCATCATCACCTGAGGTATGGATGATTTATTGGACCATCCTCGGGGATCACTCTGCTCGAGAAGAGTGACCTGCGTCGTATTGGGTGAAAGGGATTCGATGGACCAACCTTGAAGATCAATCTGCGTGCGAATGACCGTAGGGTCGATACTCGGTGGTATGCGAGGAAATAGCTCGGTGTCATCAACGGAGAAACCGAAGATATGGACGGAAGATGGAGATTTGTATGTGGTCCGCAGAATAACCGAGTCTCGAGCACTTGATCTCAGCATTTATACCAATAGTCATTACCTGAACTCACGACGTTGGCCAAGCTGCCTTTGAACGGAAATGCCACAAGTCTGTGAGCTCATTGATGTCTTCGACCAAAGTCGCATCATCATGCGTCTTGTCCCATACCCAACGATCGCCGGGACTAGCAATGGTGGCATAGAGGTCCCATATGTTTACCCCGACGAATACTGCCTCTGCACGAAATACAACCAGTGTTTTATCAATTGAATCCAGCTGATGTATCGCCACTCCTCTTGAATCCAGTACAGGTTTCCACTTGGGTTCGGGCTCTTGCAGAAGTGATGTGAAGTCTGACATGAGCACAGTGTACGAGCAGATCCATCCACTCACAGATGTAGTTGCGTTTGATCATTGAGGCGATGGCCTTTTCCGCGGCTTGCGACCTGCCGGACCCGTTCATCCTCACGTCAGTCGGGCCCGAAGCTTGAGTCGTCTCTTCCGACCCTATGCTACGCAGAGAAATGCCGCTGGTACTTTCTGTTTCCTCTAACACCCGTCTCTGTGGAGCTCTGGCATCTATGGATTCTACTGTCACAGGAATTCCATTGATTCTCACTCCGGAAATCGAAGAGGACGTTCGTTCGATAGACACTTTGACGCGAATGAGTTCCTCATGCTCTTGCAAGGGTGCGTGTGTGAGTCGTAGTATAAGTCGGTTGGGTGCTTTTGAACCAAGGTCTGTAGGTGGAGCATGACCGACGATGGCGGTCCATACAGTGGACGGAGATTCTTGCCCTTGTTGAGTTTTGACATGAATTTGAATATCCCAACTTTGCGTTGATGAAAATCCGACCTCCACTTGACGTCTTTTACCATCGCCATATCCGTCAACTTCCCCCTTCACCACTGCGTATCCCATAGATAAAGTTACACGAGCCGTGTCGTAACCGATAGAGCCGATACTGACCTCTGGACCAAAGTTCAATACCACGGGGACCTTTTCACTTCCCTCCCTCGCATAGTCTACAAGTCCTGTGACTAGATATGGTAGGTGTTGAGGCACTCCGCCACCCACCGCCCACGCCCCTTTCGGATTCCACGACCAAAAACAAGTGATCTTCGCCTTGCCCTCGGGGACCTCGGCTTGCGGTAATTGAATGCACCAAGCAAGTAAGTTGATATGTGCACGAACATAGGGTGGAGCTGGACGAAGGTAAGATGGTTCATGCTTTGACCGAGGAAGAGATGTGGTGATGTCGATGAGGGTGTGACGATCCACCAGGGTCCTAGAGATGGTCACAACATCTCTAGGACTGGAAGGCCATCCAAGGCGATAGTTGGTCTTGGTCACACGAGTATTGGCATCGAGTAGATCAATCGTAGTGGCCTCCTCCACCATTCGGTCCCATCTAGGCCGAGTCTCGGGAGTGACTAGACATCCACGAAACGTATCGGTACTGACGTCGGTCCCACAGTCAACTTGGACAGTGGCTCTAAACACCTCACCGCCTTTGCCGTTGCGCCGATGGATGATGACATTATTGGGAGAGACCTTACCTAGTGATGATTCGTTGTTGGAGCTAGATCCATCATCACGAGCGACGGAAGATTCTGTGAGAGGGAGAACGGAGACGGGCTTCCATGCGGAAGATGACGAAGAGGAAAGGAGTGCACGAAAGTAAGAGAGGGAAGAGGTGAGAGCCTGTTGCCAAGCAGCTTCGAGCCTGTCTGTGAGGAGAGTATCAATATCAAGACACTCACTTGCTACCATCATCCAAGTCTGCGGCACCCATCCCCCGACACGCAAAGCATGAGGTTTTATGCTATAGTCAAGGGTGGAACGATGTCAAGTTGAACCCCCGTCAGAGTAGGGATCTGGTGGGGATACCTTTTAGCTGAACGAGTCACGTGACCGTTGCCACCCACCACTTGCATCGTATGCAAGGGCACTCTGCTCTCTATGCTATCATGCTCATTGCTATGCCCGTCACCAGTCCTTCAAGAGGCTCATGATGACTGTGAAAGCCATGCCTGACCCAACAATCATCGTTGCGCCCCCCGATACCCCAGGTGCTGGCCCGTCCACACAATCAGCTGCTCGCTCCTCCTCTCCCTCCCGACAGTCAATTCTTCAATCCGTCTACCACGGCCGACCCGCAATGCTCATGGCAGTCTCAAGATCACGTAGTAACTCAAATGCGTCTCAAGACACCAGTCAGGTCACAGCATACGCTGAAGATGGACACAGTACCAGCGGGAGGACGACGCCTGAGCAACGGAGAAGGGCCACCAAAGGTGCGTCAATGGCCATGTCAGGTATAGCTGACCTGATTGACTCCTAGTTGCTACCTCTTCACTACTTGCCAGCGATGCAAAGTACAAAAAATTTGCCGCTCAGGTAGATCGGAGTCTTCAATCATTTGATAATGTCAACGAATGGGCAGACTTCATCTCCTTTCTTTCTCGTCTACTCAAGGTGCGTAGAAGGTATGCAAGCTCAGAGCTTGACTGATACACAGACTCTACAAACGCCGTCACCGCCGTACTCCGAGATCCCTCGTAAACTCATCGTATCCAAACGTCTAGCTCAGTGTCTCAACCCTGCCCTCCCTTCCGGCGTTCACCAACGAGCATTTGATGTCTATAGCCACATTTTCCTTTCCATCGGCACCGAAGGCCTGAAGAGAGATCTTTTGATATGGTCATCTGGCTTATTCCCCTTTTTCCAATTTGCTGCAACTTCCGTCAGACCTTTACTGCTGAATATGTACGAGAGGTACTACCTTCCACTCCAAGATGGATTGCGGCCTGCCACCAAGGCCATGATCCTGGCTCTATTGCCCGGAATGGAGGAGGAGACGGGCGACTTTTTCGACCGAGTGAGTCTCAGCTCATGCAACAGCGCTGACTGTAGGTGCTCGCACTTCTTGATCAGTTATCATCGGCGGTCACTCCTGCATTCTTTTTCCAAACATTGTTTCTCATTCTCATCTCATCTTCTTCATCTCGACTGGCGGCGCTCAACTATCTGGCACGTCGAATGCTCAAACCTCCAGCCCAGGAACTCCTTGATTCTGGCTTGATTCTCAGAGGTGTCGCTGCCGTCCTGGAAGATGGTAACGTCCTTGTACGGAGGCAAGGCTTGGACTTGCTTTTGCGCGTCATCACCTTGGACGGTACGGTGATGAAAACTGCCGACGAAAGGGATCAGGAGTTGTTGGTACGGTCAGCAACATCTATCGTCCTGCAGCGAGATATATCCTTGAGTCGGCGAGTGTACTCATGGCTACTGGGGGCGGGCGAAACTCCTTCCGAACAAGTGGACTACTTCAGACAGCATGGTCTAGACCTTCTATGCAGGACACTTCTTGTGAGTCGCACGCTTGTGATGTAGCTGAGCCATAGGCCGATATGACAGCCACATCAGCTCGGGCTCTGGAACTGAAGCCCTTCAAGATCTTTCTCTCTTTATTAGACCGGTGGGAAATCGGTAGTCCTTTGTCTGAACGCCTCGTCATACCGGCTTTACAGCAATTGCGGAGAATGGGATGCGGATCCCCTGACCTCAATGTCACCGAGGTAGGGATAGTCTTTCTTCGAGTGTCAATATTTTGATAGCGCAGGTCATCACTACGGCTAGTGCAGTTTACGAGGGAGTGGAGCCGACGATGACTTGGCATTTATTGTCGAAAGGGATCGCGGAGCATGATTCGACAATTGAAGAACTGCTACAGTGGATCCTCCACAGCATTCCGCAGAACGATCAGGAAGTCAATGATATCCATGCGTCTTTCCTTCTTCATGCGATAGTGGATGACTTGATGGTGAGTGCCGGATATAACGGCATATCTGACATGTAGACTGTGGAGATCCCGAGCCTGAAAAGGCTTACACTAGCGGCAAAACTCCTGAATATCATCCCTCCTGCACTCATGGTACAAGCATCTTCAGCGGAGGGCAATGCGGCACAGATTGAGATCGACTTGATGAACAACAAAACATCAATGGACGAAGCGCGTGGGCTGGTGGCCTCGACCATCATCCCGCAATCTGTTTCCAAGATTTTCCAATTGAGTCACCGCATTTTGACCGAGAGCGATCAAACACCTCGCTTGATGACAGAGATCTTAGACATGATTTCCCTCTTGGTCGACAGAGACTTGCCCCTTCTGTCCACTTTGGACTCATCATCTTGGTTGGACGACTTGTTAGCAGCTCTTTCACGGGTAAGCCTTCGCAAGTATAACTGGGTCACGCTGATCATACAGACCACTGCATTCCAGGTCGTGGATCGTATCATCGTCCTTGCCCTCAAAGCTAGCACTTCGTCAGCCTTTCGTCCTAAAATCAATGTGGCCGAATCTCGAGCCATGTCGTGTTTGCTGGACGCCGTACGCCAATCATTCATCGAATACCTCAACTGACTGACAGTTGTTCCGATACTTAAAATCTGAGGCTGCTTTGTATCATGTGCGGGCTGTCGAATTGCTGTGGGAATGTAACCAGCGTGCTGAAATCCACACACTCGAAAACGTCATAGCCAGACGAATGTCCTCGCCTATACGAAGAGCTGAAGCCTTTGATGCCTTCGGAGTGTTGTGGCGTTTGTCTGGTTTGTTGGCCCTCCTCTTTTGAGATGCTTTAGCTTATGTCAGACGACTCGATTTTGCCCGGGGACATGTTTTACGTCCCTCTATGTACTCTATTGGAAACGCTCAACTCCTTGGACCCGAACATGCAACAGACGGCGGAGACGTGGCTGCGGTGCAACCTACAATCGTACTTCCGGTAAGCTCGTCACCAGTCAGTCGGTAGTGCTAACGGGACAGTGCGCTGGATCCCCTCCTCGCCCGATTGATCGACGCAGTGGAGTCGAAGGATCAAGATTTGTCAATGATGTTGCATATCCTGGGCAATGTCGCTGCTTTCTTCCGTTTTGGTGGTCACGGACTAAGCAAGGCTTGTCAGACTACGGCTCTACACACTTCTACTCATCCCGGAATACTCAAACGGGCCATTTCAGGTATTTAAAACACATTTGTCTGTTATGCAGCTGATTTGTCAGTATCGACGGACCATAGTTATCTTGAGCTAGTGACGAACATTCTCATGAGGTAAGTTTTTGTGATCTTCATACAGCTCACGTGGGCAGCCTCCTGCACACACCTAAATCAAACTCTGAAACACAATTGATTAACTCCCAACGTCAGAAAGTGCAGAGTGCGAGTTTGGACATCTTACAACAACTCGTTTCTCGAGGCGATGTCTCGTCTACTCTACAATCGCAGCTCAAGGATTGTCTCATAGAACAGCTTGGTCAAGCTGTGAAACGACGACGACTAGCATTGCAAAACAAGATGCTCCATTTGTTACATATGACTCTCAACACATCGAGCGATTCCATTCGCACCCATCAACATACACCCTCAAACGCCGATAGACCTCAAATGCCTACAGAGTTTGACATTTCCCTCGTGCGTGTCATTACTGAAGCCTTGGCCTCCCCTACCAATCGGTCCGTGGTGCAACATTGGGTCGACTTTGTGCTTCTCACCACCCCACAGTTTCAGAAGTCACGCCAACTCGTGCTTGCAATGTGTGATACGTTCAGTCAACAGGTCAAAGCTTCCGCTCTTCAACTCCGTCAATACTATTCTCGTACATCGACATGGGAAAGAGTAAATATCTTGACGGATTCGGAACCGACGATGCTTCTTTCAGCCCTGGAAAAATTGCTCGCCATCAGTCTCGGATCGAGTTCTCCTGGCAAGGCGGATGATAATGCTCACACAGGTGAGGGAGGCAGTCGTATTCTGGGTCTTGTTTCAGGAGTTTTCACTGTGGAAGCTCCTGCCATTTCTTCGGTAAGCTTTTTTCCGCATGTGATTCCGTTAGCTTCGCTCATGGATAGAGCAAAGAACGAATGGACTATATTGATGACGCCATCGAGGCTTTACTGGTGTTATGGGCCATCACCGCGGATCCCTCGTCAGATGGACCTGAAGGACCATCTCGAGTTGACGTATTTACCAAAGTCCGCGCAAGAGCTAAGAAAGTCCTCGAGAGGCTGTTCAAAATGCAACCTTCCGCCGTGATGCGGTCGTGTGTCAACGTATGGGCGGTAGCATCGAATGATGTGTCAGATGGGGCGATCTTTGAATGTGTCGATGCCTTGACGCCTAGTGCGCAAAAGGTGGTAGAACTTGTCAGTGAGATTGTCAATGGAAAAGCGTCGAGGTCATCTACGGCGGAACAACAGTCAGTCTTTATCCTTCTTCCAACAGCTTGAGCTGAGATCATAGACCCGACCCCGCTGTGCTTGCCTTTTTGGAAGCCTACGTCTCACGACTTGAAGCACCAATTGCTGTGCAAGTGTGGAGCACGATGTTTACATTCGGCCGAGAATTGTTGGGGTCGCTCAGTAGCCCTTCTACGAGACCTCAGTTATTCCCAGCTTTCCGGTGAGTATCACCTCTCCTGCGTAGCGTAGCTGGAGCTGAGTGGCAGATGTCTCACTCTATTGGGGAAGACAGTTTCAACGACAAGTGCCCTGGAGGATCGAAGACTACGTCGAGATTTGCATGTGAGTGTGTCAGAGGCCGAAAGATCGCATGACTGATCAAGAGGATGTGTATACGAAGCTGCTTGATGCCGTGGCTTCGAACGCGAGTCGTATAGCCGAGACGGGTGTTTGGGAAAGGGGTATCTTAACAGAAAAATCAATACCTAATGGTGTTGTTATGACGAGTAGTGAATCCGCTCTCAAAGCTGTTCGTACAACTTGTACTCGGAACATCCGTTCTAGCTAATGGTAGATCTACACTTTCGTCGCAAAAGAGGTCATCCCAAGTCTTCGGGTATTGCTGGTAGATTCAGATCGAGTAAATACGGCATGTACCAATCTGTCTAGCAGTATTCTAGTCCCCGCTTTCAAACAACAAAGGTCAGTCTCCCGTCACATGCTGAAATATTTGACTGACGTATAGGGTTGACACAAGTATGTTGCAAATCGTATTTGAAATGACCAAGATCCCTGCTACAGGGAAAGCATGGAGAACACAAGTTGGGGATACATTCAACGATAATCGATTCTTTTCCATGTCTTTCTCAGATTCAAACGATTGGAAACCTATCATCTGTTCATTATTCGATAGTGATAAAGAACGATTTGGAGATTTGCTCGGTTCGTCTTTTATCTCATATTTCATCCTAGAAAAAAACTGACGAGGGTAGGTCGGATCACAGCTGTACCTTCTGCCAACATCTTCACGAATCGAGAACAAGAGACCATCGCAAAAGCACTCAATTTAC
This sequence comes from Tremella mesenterica DSM 1558, assembly GCF_000271645.1. Taxonomy (NCBI): domain Eukaryota; kingdom Fungi; phylum Basidiomycota; class Tremellomycetes; order Tremellales; family Tremellaceae; genus Tremella; species Tremella mesenterica. Next base: position 535,622 of record NW_006711230.1, read on the forward strand.
GTCGATTATCTTTCATTCTTTTAGCAGCTGAACGTGATCATTATCTGTTAACTTTACCCAGTATACAAGAAAAGTTGGTAGAGATTTTAAGAAGTAATGGAATACCAGCAAGAGTGGAAAGTGAAGTATGGTTATGTTTGAGAGTTATGATGTGTAGAATATCACCTCAACATTTGACTAATTTCTGGCCTGTCATTTTGACTGAACTGGTGAGTTCTCCATCCAAGTGTATTCATACGACATATCAACTCGTTCAGTCTTCACACCCCATACCTCGTTAACACTTGTTCTGATCTTTCGTCCCCACCCTCTTACCCACTGCAAAGGTCGCATCTACTAGCGAGATCTGGGAACTGGATCGTGACTCCAAGTAGGAGCTGTGCCCAGTCAGCGAGTCGATGAATATGATGTTGACTTTTAGGTTAGCGTGTTTGAAAGTACAATGGATGATCCTCCACCAGACGAATCAGATCAACTTCAATTAGTTTTATCAGCTTGCAAATTCCTCGACCTTCTCCTTGTCATTCAATCAGAAGATTTTCAAATGTCAATTATTTCCCTTCTACTCTTCTTATGACGTTTACGCTGATGAATAGACATCAATGGATGTTCGTGACTGATACTACCGATGCTGCTTTTCCTCCATCAAATTACGACACTGAAGCTATGATGGATCGTTTGGCCGAAATAATCAATGAACATTCACATTCGCAATCACATTTTTCATCGTCTATGGAGAAAATATCTTCATCTTTATCAATGGAAGATTCAACTTTGACCCTACGTCGACCCCGATTAGCAGGGGTGAAAACTTTGACCAGTTTAAACCAATTGAAGGAATTTTTTGCTAGAGCTAGTTTAGATACTTTTGAGAGTGTGTATAATAATATGGGGGTAGATTGGGATGCGGTGGAAGAAGGACTTGCAAAAGAGATTTTCTCATGATTTATAAGTATTACCTTGCTCGACATATCATCTTTCTTCTCGTAATAGAAATCACTCTTCGTGATGAGAAGTATACGCTCTTGAGCAGAAGAGGTCCTTCAGGGACAGAGATGGGATTGACTGTACTGTAGATTTAGAGAGGTATGGTGATAGAAGGATCATTTCAGTTATATACATAGCATTAGATGATCTGCAATGGGTCGTGATCTTTAGAACTGACTATGACTTCCCATCCCGGATCAAACGAGTTCAACTCAGATTCCAACCATCCACGTAAGACTTGAGAGAGAAAAGGACGCTCGGTATTGGTGTGATTGCACAAAATGACAGTTTGACCTTTCGCAATGGCAGCTAGTACTTCATGCTACCCATCAGCACCGGTTCAGCTTCGTCGAGAACGAGTAGAGCAACATGTGGACGACGATCAGGTCAAGGAAAGTTTCTTGGATAGGAAGACGAGGGGAGGGGTACAGCAATGACGATTCTTAGGTTTTCATACGTTCATTGGGAGTCATTTTCCAGACAGAGAGAGGAGTTGTTGAATGTCGTGTTGGGGGGAGTATACGGACGTATCGATACTCACATGTGACATCTCCCCAGTCAACAGTAGATCTGCGGATACACCTCTAAGTACAGAACCACCAGAACCGGCACAGACTGCTATTGACTCGATATTTTTTTGAGGATTAGGAGAAGCGACTTGAACTATAACATCAGCGTCATCACTCAATCACACTCCTTCATATCCTATCTCATTTCCAGCCAGCTTATATCTATCGAAACCTTTGAGACTCTCTAGATGACGAAAGGAACGAGAGAAAGGAGATTATGAGCGTGACGACCTTGAGGTAGGAAAGAGGGGGTTGAATGATACTTACGATGACTCAATCCCAGATGAGATTTGACCAGAGAGATGGCCTCGGTCAGAGGTAAAGCACGATCAAATGTCGCTTGACCTCCTTGACCAGCACCTTCAAACCCCTCAACAGGGTCAGATGGTGTGATAGGTCCTGAAGTTGATATGTAGGGCGTGAAAGGTTTTAGTAGCCTAAGCCTTAGCACTCGTCTCACATTTCTTCCCCTCCCCAATAGTGACCTGACGACGTCGACACAAAAGCCCCGAGAAGGTATCAGGAGCTCTGAATCCAAATAGATTCCCGGGAAGAGGAGAAATGGTATGAGAGGGGTCAGGTCCGACATGGGGAGAGCAGAGTTTCACTCACCATTTGTTGATCCCCTTTGGTGTGGCATCGAGAGAAGTATGAGGAGAGAAAACGGAGATACCTCTAGCTGCCAGACGTAATAATGATGCTTGGAGCGGGTCGGACATTGTCATTGATCTCTATATGAGCTCCAATTTCCATCTTGTCTAGGCAGAGCTCACTTGAGTGCTCTGAAGATCTGTAGGTCAATCAGATACGATCGCGTTATACCTTAAAAGTTTTTGTGATGAAGGACTCACGGGAGGATGATAAGACACCACAACGGAACATGATGGCAGAGCCAGAGCTTCGTTACATACAGCCGTTGTGAGACTGTCGTCAACACAATCCCCACCAGGCCTCCGTTTCCGATGCAGTCCATATACAGAGGTTGGTGAAAGACAGACCTACTCGATAGTCAACAGAATCTGTCTATGTCGGTGGTTGGGACTGGGAGCTTCTACAGATGTAAGTCTTTTGTAACATCGTATGGAGACGACATACCCATGATGATTCCTACCTGTCCAGTCAGCGATAGTCATCAGTTCATGGAAGAGTTTGACATTATCCCAGGCTCTCTCCGCGAGCTGAAGAGGCGCAATACGTTCCCACACTTGCTTTACAATATGTACCGGTGCTTTATTTGACATGTTGTTGTGAAAAGTGGACGAGAATGAGGGCAGAATGTCAATTGGGACAGTGACTGGTCTGTGAGGGTTAACAAGGAAAGGAGAGTAGTGAGAGGCCGACAGAAGGAAAGTAGTTAGACGGTCATTGAGGGAGGAGACTCAGCCTGTCGAGGATAGAGAGAGTTAAGTGCCGAGGGGTGGGGATCCAAGAGCAACGGATAAAGGAACAATGCGAGATAGAGAGCGCGAGTTTGTTCAGTTTTTGATGAAGTGAGTGGGTTGGAGCCCCGCCGACTACTCTACACTCTACAGGGAGATACGTCTGATGGTTCTCATCCTTTCAAGCTGGCTGTGCAAACGTCATTCAAACGTCATGGGAACGTCGTGCGGAGTTTCATCGTCGTCAAGTGGTGGTAGTGATAGTTGTGATTTGCCCATTTATGATATTGAAGAACCTGTCAACGTCCTCACACCACTTGTCTTACCGACCGGTCACATCATGCAGTCTGCGAATTCGGAGCAGGCCATACCATTCATCGTACCTGTCAAAACTGGGGAATGGAGGATAATCCCAGGTGATCGTAAGGAAGAAGTGCGTAACTCGAACAGATGGATGGGCAGAATTGGTAGGAGGAAGAAGGATACCAATTCCATCTCGACTCTTCACGGTACTAGTACAACTACGAGTGTCATCGCTGCACAAGAGACAGAACCGGTCATGGTGGAGCTCAAGATAGGTCAAACTGATTGTAGTACTACTCTTTCCCATAGGATTCTGGATGAACCAACTGACACAGATAGCAGGGTTGGAGGAGAAAAGGATGATGTGAAGACATGTACCAACCCCAAGCACAGGCATGCCATGACAATGATGACAAATATCACCACTTCACATATGACACAGCCTGTAACAACCATCACGGCTGCACCTCCACGTACAACAAATGAACCAGTGACAGACAACATGAGTATGGTAGAAACGATTGGCACCAAAGAGAATTCTATTACCATCACAAATGCTGAATTATGTAAGGCACCTCCATCAAAACACTCATGGCTTCAAAATTTTCAAAAACGTACAGACAACTGCAGGCGTGCGTTGAAAGCCTTGAGGACAAGAGCAATGGTGGAATCACAAACAGCAGCTGTCACAAGGACCACACAGACCGAACTCTCCATCATTGAAAAGACAGACTTGGACTTGATCTTCATATCGAACGTCCTTTCAGTGGCCTGGCATGTGGAGCTAATGAAGGGCAGGAAAGTGATTGAATTGAATCGAGAGTACAAGACATTGTGTAGCAAACTGACAGAGGCAGCAGATGAATTTGCCACGCAGAAATCCCGGGGTATGAAACATGTACTGAGCCTGAAAGCCACCCTGACCTCATACAGAACCTTACTTGACGGATACAATATTGATACTGCTTTGAAGGACGAAAAGGTGGACATTATAGCGGCTGCTACTAAGCTCTATGAACAACAGGTGTCACGGTCCTGTCCTTGACAGACCTCAATGGATCAAAAACATGTGGACTGCAACTGTTTAATTAGCTTGGACAATGACAATTAGTATGTTGTCCGTAGACTTGTGATGTACTCGGACGACTCAGGTTGTCATAACCCTCGAATATCTGTAAATACCACGTGCATATCATTGTCACGGGGGGTGGGCTTGTCACGGAGGACAACAGAATACAGGACTGTAACCTGAGAATGGGACTATGACCCAATGAAGTCTCTGGCTCGTCGAGAGAGTAACAGAGATGACAGAGGATGAAGTGATGACGTCAAGGGGGACAGGGGTAGCGAGGACTAGAAGTGCTGGGCTTGGACCAACTGTGTTTGACAAATAAAGAGGAGATTCATAACTGAAGAAACTACTGAAAAGTACAAGTTTATATAGACTAAAACTAGTTACCGTCTGCGAGTACCGTTTGTCACCTTTGACCACCTGTAGCTACCATCTGTAACTACCATCTGTGACTACCATCTGTAACTACCATCGGTGACTACCATCTGTGACTACCATCTGTAAATACCATCTGTAATCACCATCTGCAATCACCATCTGTGATTACCGTCTGTACTGTCCTTATCAATCCTGATTAATTATGAGTCACTATTACTTTGAGTCCATACTTATTCTGAGTCATGATTTCTGATTCATGACAGGAGCTCCCCCTCTAAGGGCGAAGTCCTCTGAGCCGGGTTAACTTACTAAGTTATTTTGTGGTGATGTGCTCTTGAAGGTGTCTTGCGGTGTGCGGAAGCGGGAGGGAAATGATGAGTTTCATCCTTGAGATGTTGACGACGGAAGGCCTTGTATGCTGAAGTCTCATAGACTTCTTCCCAAGGTTCCCACGAGTTGTGTGCTTCTGAGAAGTCTTGCCATTGGACAAGGTAATCATATCCACCATCATTGCTGATGCGTGAATCCAATATCTTGCTGACAATATATTCTTCTTGACCCTCAACCTGTATTTGAGGTGGAGGATCTTGAGGTTGATCTGGATGTCCTGGGCGTACAGGTTCTAATAGGTTGACGTGGAAGACTGGGTGAATGTTCATAGAAGGTGGAAGGTCGAGTTTAAACGCTAATGGTGATGAAGTAGCTTTAATAATCTTGAAAGGACCAAGCATGCGATAATCAAGTTTGAGACTTGGACGCAGGGTTTGAATATTCTTACGATTTAAGAAAACCATATCTCCTACTTTGAAGATTGGTTCCTGATTTTGTGTGATGTCCTTATTTTTGAAGTCGTAGAATTTGGAGTATGTTGCTTGAGCTTTCTTGATATTGTTGATCAAATCTTGACGTAAAAGGTGAAGTTTGTTGAGATGATCACTGACTGCTGGAACAGAGTTGATCAATGGAAGTGGGGGACTGGAAGGGTCTTGAGGATGATAGCCATAAAAGGGCTTCAAAAGGAGTGTGTTTTGTTGTGGCGTGAACAGAGTTGTTGTAACTGAATTCTGCTAGATCAAGTAGGCTAGACCAATTTGCTTGGTCATAGTCACAGAATGTCCGGAGGTAATGTTCTAAGACTTGATTGACTCTTTCTGTTTGACCATCTGATTGAGGATGAAAAGCTGTTGAAAAATTGGGTGTGATCCCCAGTCCTTTGACAAAGGCTTTCCAAAATTGCGAGTTGAAGATAGGTCCGCGATCTGATACTATATCTTGAGGAATTCCATGAAGTCGCATGATTTGTTGACGGAAAATTGTTGCAAGTTGGGGAGAATCAAACCCTTCTTCCTTGAATGGAATGAAGTGTGCTTGTTTGGTGAATCTATCTACAAAGACCATGATTGAGTCATAGTTGCTAGATAGTGGGAGCTTGACAATGGCATCCATAGAGATTGACTGCCAAGGTTGACTAGGAATGGGAAGTGGTTGAAGTGGACCATAGGGTTTATGTCGTGGAGTTTTGTTCCGTGCACATGTGTGGCATCCGTTGACGTAGGTGTTCACAAATTGTCGCAGGCCAGGGAAATAGTAGTGTCGAGTGAGGAGGTCATGGGTTTTTGCTTGTCCCAGGTGACCTGAAGTTGGAGAATTGTGTACTTGATGAAGCAGATCAATCTTGAGTTGGTGATTGTCTGGAACGTAGATGAGTTTCTTGAAGTGGATGATCTGGTTGAGAAGAGTGTAATCTTCGAGTGTTTCTTTGAGCTGTGGTGTTTGTGGAGTTTCTGGATGTAGCAGATAAGGCAATAGCTCTTGAAGGATTGGATCCTCAGGCTGAAGTTGCTTTATGCGTGCAATGATGTTGGAATGGATAGGAGTAGTGGGATTTGATGAAGAATGAGTAGCACTGATGACAAATTGACCAGGCTTCAGAAGAGTGTGTGGAGGTGCCTCAGCAGCTCTACTCCCCTCCTGAAGGTCTTGACGTCTCGTCAAGGCGTCTGGTTTTCCCATCTTGGTGCCAGGTCGATAATGAATCTTGAAGTCAAAATTTGCCAATAGCTCTGCCCATCTAGCTTGGCGGCGGTTGAGAACCTTTGATGTCGTAAAGTATTCTAAATTCTTATGATCCGTATAGACCACAATCTCCTTAGAACCTTCAAGGTAAGCACGCCAGTGCTTGAAAGCATCTACTATAGCAAGCATTTCTTTGTCGTATATTTCATAGTTAAGCTCCGCATTCTGAAGCTTTCTGGAGTAGTACGCCATAGGATGGAGTTGATTGTTGGTGTCCGAGTGTGATAAGATGCCAGCAATTGCAAAGTCTGAAGCATCTGTTTCTAGGACAAGGGGTTTTGATGGTTGGAAGTGTTGTAGAATTGGTGCCGTTGTGAAGGCTGTCTTGAGTTTGTTGAAAGCTTGATCTTGATCCTGACCCCATTCAAACTTGACATCCTTGCGGAGTAGTCTGGTAATTGGAGCAGTAAGCTTGGAGTATGATCGAATGAATCGTCGATAAAGTTTGCAAATCCAAGGAAGACTTGGATGTCGTGGACGGATTGAGTGCTGGCCAATCAGATACAGCTTCTACTTTCTTGGGTCCATCTTGAT
>NW_006711230.1:543982-569875 GCF_000271645.1 Tremella mesenterica DSM 1558
GATGCAAATAGGACGTCCATCAATGACACAGACCTCAAAAGGTTCTGTTTTATCATGTGCGGGAATGTGAAGGGATTGAAGAAATATTTGATTGATGAAGCTGAGCGTTGCTCCTGAATCAATCATAGCATAGGTGTTGTGGAGAGTGTTGTTAAATTTGATGGTCATGGGAAGACAGAGATGTTCTTGAGGGGTTGACGGGATAATTGTTTGAAGCGATGTTGCAGAGATCCTTTGACTTGTTGTTGATACCTGATTTTGCCCGGATAGCCGGGGGACTAGGGGCAAGATTTAGACCTGGGGCTTGGAGTTTTTTGGGGCTGGATTGTTGTTGTTGTTGTTGTTGTTGATAGTAGCGTTTACCTTGGAAGGTGTTCGATTGTTGGAGCGTACATGACACTCATGTGCCATGTGTCCAGGTTTTCCACAATAAAGACAGAGTTTGTTGTTGATGCGGAAGGTGCGTTCCTCATTGGTGAGAGGTGAAAAGCGTGGACGGACAGCATCAACTTCCATAGGAGTGGGACCAGCGGATGCGGAAGTAGATGTGTGTGAAGGAGTATGGATCTGGCGGAAGGAAGGTTGAAAGGTGAAAGGACGATTGCGGATTACTGGAGTGTCGAGTCTAGCTGGAGTATGGTTCTTGTGAAATGGGGTACCTTTCCTGCGCTGGAATAGAAGATCATCCCATTTGATTGAATTGTTGACTAAATCTCCAAATGTCTTGAAATTGTTGGGAGTAAGGATCTTGTCTTTGACGTCGTCTTTGAGACCATCAAAGAAGTTGTGGCGGAGGGCTTCATCATTCCAGTTGAGGTATGCAGCATGACGCTGAAACTCAGTGGCGTAACTGGTTGCTGAGCCTGTTTGTCGAAGTGTCTTGAGTTTGTGACGGGCTGTCTCAATGATATTGGTGTCCTCAAACATTCTCTTGAATTCCTCCTTGAAGAGTGACCAATCCTGAACCCAAGCAGGTTTTTGATCTTGAGGAAGCATGAGGTGGGGCATGACCCATCTATATGCCTCATCCTTGAGCAAGTTGGTCACAAAAGCAATTCGAGTAGTGTTGAGGGCATAGGTCTGAGGTTGAGTATCAAAGACCATATCACACTTCAGAAGGAATTCCATAGCTTCGTCCTTGCGACCACTGAAGGGTGCTGGAGAGTTAATCTTGGGTTCCTTCTTGGAGGTGATTGTGGTAGGAGCTTGATGAAGTTGCGCAGAGGCAAGGTCTTGCTCTAGCTGCATGATGCGATTCATCATGAGTTCGAGGTGACTGTTGAGTGTTGCTTCCATAGTGGTGTCTTGCGGAATGTTTGACATTTTGTTTTGTTGTTGTATTATTTTTTACTAATCTGATGATTAGCTTGACTATATTTACGTACTAATTTGTCTTATTATTCTTGAAGAGGTTGTGTTTTATGTTTTCTTTGATATTATTTTGATTGAAGACTTGGCTTGATTGATTGTTTTATTTTATTTGATCTGCTTGTAAGTTGTGACTACCAACTAAAAGGGTGGCAAAGTTTGATGTTGACAAAGATGGAAATGATAGTGAAGAAAGGATACTTGATGATGACTAGAACACAAAAGATGACGAGCAAGGACAAGTGGTTGAGTTATGAATACTGTCACGGGGGGTGGGGCTTGTCACGGAGGACAACAGAATACAGGACTGTAACCTGAGAATGGGACTATGACCCAATGAAGTCTCTGGCTCGTCGAGAGAGTAACAGAGATGACAGAGGATGAAGTGATGACGTCAAGGGGGACAGGGGTAGCGAGGACTAGAAGTGCTGGGCTTGGACCAACTGTGTTTGACAAATAAAGAGGAGATTCATAACTGAAGAAACTACTGAAAAGTACAAGTTTATATAGACTAAAACTAGTTACCGTCTGCGAGTACCGTTTGTCACCTTTGACCACCTGTAGCTACCATCTGTAACTACCATCTGTAACTACCATCTGTAACTACCATCGGTGACTACCATCTGTGACTACCATCTGTAAATACCATCTGTAATCACCATCTGCAATCACCATCTGTGATTACCGTCTGTACTGTCCTTATCAATCCTGATTAATTATGAGTCACTATTACTTTGAGTCCATACTTATTCTGAGTCATGATTTCTGATTCATGACAATCATTGTCACGAATATACGACTGATGATGATGAAGCCGCAATGGCGTGTCTCAAACAGTCTTAAAGGCAACAGTTAGTTAGAGTAGAGAGTTGAAATCAAAGATGACAATTGATCAGAGAGACAGAGAAACAAACAGAGAGCTAGAACCACTATCCATAGACAAAATCCTCCAAACTGAGCCTAAAACTCCTTCCTCTCCTCTCCTACTTTGAGGGGGGAAACCCTGAGGAGACTTTCATAACCCTCGAATATCTGTAAATACCACGTGCATATCATCCACTCAAGTCCAGTCAACTTTACTCAAATTGTCTCAACTCGTTCTATCGTACGACATGTGGATCACCATTCAACCTTAATCACCCTCCCATCACTGAGTCAACCTGACTCGACATTGTATACATCAATCACGTCATCTATCGTCATCTATCATCATCTGCGGTCATCCCAAGCTCCGGCCGACATGTACCAGGTTCCGTGTCCGTGGTTCCGACCAGACGAACTAATAAGCGAGGGTACCTCGGGAGCAATATTAGCCGGATGGCCGGTCGGCATCTATTTCTGTATATGAACCCGTCCCAATCAACAAACAACAGAATCATCAATGATCGATAATTAGCCATCAATTCCTTAATTACTAACTAGTGCCTTAATTAGCCATCAATTACGGGTACCTCAATTAGTAATCAATCACGGGTACCTTAATTAGCGATCAATTGCGGGTACCTTAATTAGCGATCACGCCACTGACGTCATAGGAGAGTATGTACGTCCGTCAACGGTAGTACGACTCCCTCGGTTACCAAATAACTGGTTCACCGGATCAATCACCGGATCAATCACAGGATCAATCACCGGGTCAACCACCGGGTCAACCACGGAATCAACCAGTCAACCGGTCGTCAGGATAGCCTTGTGAAAACACGTGTTCAAACATGGAAAACACGCTACTGATCAATACACACCCGCTACTGATGGAGAAGTGTACGCCACTGATGAAGAGTACACACTAGTGATGAGGAGTACACACTGATGGTCAGAGGTTCCATCTCTTTCAGCAGTGCGAACAACTCAACTGAGAGAACCAGAAGGAAAACCACTCTACTAAGCATATTTAGCCTCTATTCGAACCTCTCAAACCTCTACCAAACCCGCAGGACTGAACCAGGTATTTTTGAGTCAAAATCTGCATAATGTGGGCGCCTAAGAAACACCCTCTGAACCCCCTGAAAGATCAGAGCTCATCCAGGTAGCATAGGAGAGTTTCAGGTATCAAAGGATCACATTTCATGGATCCTTTATTCGTGTTTCTTTTCATGAATTCAACCTTTGATGAAGAGATCTCTTTTGGGGGCTTCCAGGATGATTCAGAGCCTTCTGTAAGGTCGTTTAAAATGCTGTTTTTGATACAGGGTTTCTGTCACGCGGTGCCGCGTGACATCATCTTTCCCCATCAACGAGGGTCCTTTGGACATCAGTTTGCCATCAACGCCCCAGTTCTCATGAACTTCATCACCCACAAGGGTATTAGGAGGCTAACTTCGTCGAGGGCGAAGTTAGTCATGTATGAAGTTAGGGAGATACGAAGTTAGGGAGGCACGAACTTCGTCGGGGACGAAGTTCGTGAGGTACGAAGCTCGGGACTGCGGGTTGAACAAAGTTCTGCGTTGACGAAGTTAGGGAAGGACGAAGTACTTAAGGGCTGAAGTTCCCAGAGACCTTTGACGATCTCTGGTTGTTGTCTTAGTGATAGATGTTAGTAAAGTACGAAGTTATTACACCCAGAAGTTATTGTCACCTATTTCATATCTCAAACAACGAAGTTGGTAAAGGTCGAAGCCCACAAAGTTATTGGCCGTCGGTTGTAGGAAGTTAACAAAGGAGCAACCCTGTGACACTCAGTTTGGGGTGTTTTGTCTATAAATAGTGGTTCTACCTCTCTGTTTGTTTCTTTGTCTCTCTGATCAATTGTCATCTTTGATTTCAACTCTCTACTCTAACTTACTGTTGCCTTTAAGACTGTTTGAGACACGCCATTGCGGCTTCATCATCATCAGTTGTATATTCGTGACAGAGACCCTGTATCAAAAGCAGTGTTTTAAAAAAAATTTCAGAAGCCTCTGACTCATCCTAGAAGCCCCACCAGAAGAGATCTCCTCATCAAAGGCTGGAAACCCATTGAAAAGTCAGACAAATAAAGTAGCCAAGAGAAGTGATCTTGAGGCATTATTGTCACGAACTATGTCGTAACATCTGTCACGAACTACGTCGTGACACCTTGATTATTCCACCAACAATGACCCTCCTTTGACCATCAAACCCCCCATCACGACTTAACCTCTTTACTCTACACGTAACTCAGGACATCTGAGACCAAGTACGGCGAAGTTAGACGAAGTTAGGCTAGGTAGGGACAATGGGAGCAGAAGTACGGCGAAGTTAGAGGGAGTTAGGCTAGGTAGGGACAATGGGAGCAGAAGTGCGGCGATGTTAGGCGGAGTTAGTCGAAGGAGGAAGAGGATGGCCGGGGTTCGGGGAAGTTGGACGAAGTGCGTTGAAGTACGCCAAAGCGCGAGAGGGTTGGATGAACGTCTAGGAGGAATAGATAATATTAGTCGAGAAGATCGCTGAAGTTCCTCAGCGATCCTTGATTGTTGTCAGTAGTAAAAGACAGACAGAGATAGCTATATACAAGCGAGATACATCGCCATCAGTAGAACAACGCCCCACTTAGAGTAACTACGCCGAAGTACGCCGTAGTTACACTCCTTTCGACGTCTGCACCCTCCTGTTTGGGCGAGACATTGACTTAGAAGCGTCAAGTTAGCCGAGGTTCGTCGACCGTCGGACTACTAGAAGATAGTTGCTCGACAGCCGTGACAGTATCAAGGATTGCTGTTACCGACAACCCGTGCGAACCTCGGAGAAGTACGAAGATATTATGGAACCGGAAAGGAGAGTTACGCGAGGGATGAGTAGGGATGAGGACAGGATGGAGGAGAACGAGAGGAGAGCATTGGAGGAGCTTAGCAGAGCAATGGGGCAGGACCTCGGAGGGGAAGATAGTGTGGGGGGATCAGTTCAAGGAGATGAGTTCGTTCCGGCAGTACCTTCTAATCCTCCGACCCCTAATCCTCCTACCCCTGCGGCTAATGCTCTCCCACCTGTAGGATCCCCAGTCGGATCAGATCAAACCCCACGCCCACGAGAAAACACTGGGAGTGGAACGAACTTCGGAGAAGAAGGGACACAAGGGGTGATGTTGGCCCTGTTGCAGATGGTGGCAAATATGAACAAAGATATGATGGAGGAGAGAAGGCGTAGGGAGGAATGGGAGCACAGAAGAGAAAGAGAGACAGTGGGCGGAATTGCAGAAGGGATATCAGAAGGGGTGAGGTACGCCATGGGACGGCAAACTTCGGCGACCCCTAGCGCAGTTGGGGAACAAAGGAAGGGGATAAAGTTGCCCAACCCAGACTTTTGGAGAGGAGACCGGAATAAGTTAACCTCTTTTCTGTCTGAGTGTGATGTACACTTCGAATTGAACTCTCCTCTTTTCCCCGACAACACTAAGAAGGTCTTTTTCATGATCTCTCACCTACGCGAAACACCTCTCCTTGCTGTTTAGCCCGATCTATCTAAAAGACCTCTTCCTGAGTACCTCACGGCTCACGACCAATTTGTCAAGTATCTCAAGACGAACTTCGGTGATCCCAATGAAGAAGGGACCGCAGCCCGACAGTTCAACGATCTTAAGCAAACTGGGTCCGCTTCCGACTACTTCTCCGCCTTTCAACGACATGTTGCGATACTCAAGTGGTCAGACGGTGGAAACCTAGTTGATCGAGCCAAGAAAGGTTTGAAATCACACCTCCTAGATGAAATTGCAAGACACGGTAGATTGTTTGGGACTGTGAAAGAGCTATTGGAGTTTGTGATACCCTTGGACAACCGTCTGTGGAGGAGACAAGTGGAGAAGGAGGCAGAGAGGAGGAGGGAAGGAGGGACAAGGACAACGACAGTGGTGGAAAGTCAGAGGACGGAGAAGAAAGAAGAGAAGAAATGGGAAAAGGGGCAACCTTCGGCGCAGGATGGTGTCCAAGCGACCATGACGTCGACGGTGGTAAGGAGTGGGCCGCCGAACATCGACGAAGTTCGCCAAAAATGGCCTAGACCGAGCTCCGATCTGAGGGAGACAAGAAGGAAAGAGGGGAAGTGTACGGAGTGTGGTGAAACAGGACATTGGCTGAAGGAATGTCCTGTAAGGGAGGCTAAGGTTAAGGTTGGACTGTTGCCTCCATGGGGGGAGAAGTTCGGAGAACGTGGTGGAGGATCGGGAGGGAACGCAGTACCTCTTGGGCAGAGGAGGAACTTGAATGCGGTTGGAGGAGAAGTAGATTTGGAAGAGAACCAGGGAAAAGAAGAGGACCTGTTGCAGTAGGCGAGGCTCGGTGGGTCCGCCATATTCTCTCGGCCACCATTCCCAAACCTATAAAAGAGACACAACTGATGGAGCCAGAGGATTGTAAATACAAAAATACACCACTCAGTACCCCTTGTTCATGCAATGTCGATAATCATCTCCTCATCCCTTCCACTTCTAGAGATCGACCTAAAACGGACATATTCATTAATGGAATGAAGCTAACTACGCTCTGGGACACTGGGGCTACTTGTTCATATATAAGCCCTAGGGCAGCGGCGAAGATTGGTGTAGAAAGGAGACGATACCAGGTGAGCGTACCCGTTCACATGTTCGACGGCTCGGTGAGTGTCGCTGGACCTATCACTGAGTTTTTCGAAGTCGGATTTAGTTTGACAAAGGACGCCGAAGTGCGAACTGTTTGTCTCAATGTAACAACACTCTGCAACGCAGATGTTGTGATGGGGTGGGATTGGATGAGGAAGGAGGGGGTTGTCCTTGATGGAAGAGAGAACTCGGTGAAATTTCCCATCCCAACCCCACCAAGTGCGGCGAACTTAGCGGCCATAGGGCTGCCAACTCCGACGGACGTGATAGATCTCCGAGACAAAGATGACCAGGATGAACTGAGTCCGGAGGAACAGGAGGAATTGTATCAGGTGGTCCCTGAACAATATCACCCGTTCATTGATGTTTTTAACCCAAAGAAGGGAGGTGAAGAGTTGCCTCCCTCAAGAGATTATGATCTGTGACGTAATCTGTGGATCGTAGGAGGAAGTTGCTAGATGAACTTCAGCACAGAGAAAGCGATGCATGAGTGTACTTACCTAGATGAACTTCAGCACAGAGAAAGCGATGAAGACCATCTAGGTAGAAAGTTACAAGATGATACTTGGACGGAATTAGACGGACTAATAAATGTGGCGGTATCACACGGAATTGATGTATTCCAACAATCTGGAGTTTGATCTTAAGGAGGGGGCGAACCTGAAAGTTGCTCCACTCTACTCACTCGGAGAAGATCAGAGAAGTGCGCTGAGAGACATCCTAGATCGCAAAATATTGGCTGGAAGAATTTGACCCAGTAATTTGCCCTACGGATCACCGATGTTCTTGATACCGAAGAAAACAAAAGGTCAATGGCGGATGGTCATTGACTACCGAAAGTTAAACGAGGCAACTGTACCCGACGCCTATCCACTGCCTCTGATCGGGCAGATAACCGAAGAGCTGGGAAAGGCAAGGTTTTTCAGCAAGTTAGATCTGATTGGGGCTTATCAGCTCCTACGAGTAAAGGAAGGACACGAACACTTGACAGCATTTAGAACCCAGTACGGTATGTTCGAGTCTCTTGTTGTCCGAGATGGCCTACGGAATGCTCCTGCTGTTTTCCAGCACTTCTTGAATGAAGGTTTTCGAGAGCTGTTGGGAAAGGGAGTAGTAGTCTACATAGATGATATACTCATCTATGGTCAAACGTTGGAAGAACTGAGGGGAACTATGGCGAAGGTGTTTGAAGTTGTCACGAACTACGTCGTAACATCCCTGACAACCACCATCACCGATCCTCCTTTCACCATCACCGACCTTCCTTTCACCATCACCGACTTCCACTCGAACCACTGAGACCAACTACGGCGAAGTTACGAGAACCAAGAGGGTATTTGTCACGATAACCCCGTCAAGCGGAGAACTACGGCGAAGCTAGGGGAAGAGAACCGAGGGAGAGCAGAACAAGGGAAGTTAGGTGAAGTTAGCCGAAGTGAGTGGAGTAGGACACCGGGTGTACGGCGAAGTTGAACGAGGAGGACTGACCGTGAGGCAGTGCAGGAGTTGAGGGACGTTCTATGAGAAGAGAGGAGTAGTATAGATAGGTTACAGATCGCTGAACTTCTTCAGTGATCCTTGATTGTTGTCAGTAGCGAGAGATATATTCAGTAGCTACAAACATTGAGTTAGGGAGAGCTACCACCGAGCAGTTTGACGCACTACGGCGAAGTTAGCCGCGGTTCCTCAACAATCATCCTATTCATTTACCACTCGACGTCTTACTACGACGAAGTTAGCCGTAGTTCCCCAACAAGTACCCTGTCCTAGTGAGACATCGACGCCCCACTACGACGTAGTTAGCCGAGGTTTGTCAACCGTCGGTCAGTAGAGCAGAAGAGAGAACGATTGTGACAGAAGTGCTTCGAAGGTCGAATTTGTTTGTAAAAGCTAGTAAGTGCGAGTTTGAGACAGATTCGGTAGTCTTCCTGGGGTTTGTGGTCTCACGGAAGGGAGTTTCCAGTAACCCGGAGTACATCGATGCTGTTGTATCTTTTCACCGTCCTAAGAACTTGCGAGAGAGTAGAGGATTTAGGGGAGTTGTCAGTTATTATCGGCGTTTTGTCCCCAACTTCTCCAGGATTGCTAAACCGATCAATGATCTCACCAGGAAGGATGTACCGTTTGATTGGGGAGTAAAACAGGAGAGAGCTTTTAAAGAATTAAAGGATAGGATGTGTAGGGCCCCAGTATTGGCTCACTTTGATCCTTCGTTGAAGACACTACTACAAACAGATGCGTCGTTCTTCGGCTGGGGTTTCATAATTTCGCAGGTGAACGAGTTAGGGCAAGAGCATCCGGTGGCTATCGAGTCCGGAGCGTTTCAGGCGGCGCAGTTGAACTACACGGTAGGCAAAAAGGAGTTACTAGCTATCGTTGAAGCTTTCAGAAGAAGGAGACACTTACTGCTACAGGTAGAGACTACAGTTCTCACAGATCATTTGAATTTGACGTATTGGATGGAACCTAAACAACTTAGCCCTAGGCAGGGTAGGTGGGTCGAAGAGCTCTCTAACTTCAGGTTTAAAATGGTGTACCGACCAGGAAAACAAGCTACACTGCCGGACGGACTGTCGAGAAGGGCAGACTACCACTCTGGAAGGGGGAGTACTATGGTACAAGAGAGCAATCTTATCCAAGGCCTGCCGAAGTTCGACGAGCTTGACAACACTAGCTCTGGGTTACAACACCTGCTTCGGGCTTTACAGGGAACAAAGGAAGTATGAGAGAACGACCTCATTGATCCTATGGATTTGATAGTTGGAATACAGGAAGACGAAGAGGTGGAGGAGGTTAGAGAAGAGCTATTGGGAGTAACCTGTGCTGAGTGCTCCCATCCGACATGTCAAGATAACGTACAGGAACCAGAGTCGGTTGCCGAGTTACGCCGTAGTTCGCGGTCTCCCTTGATACTTTGTGGAGGATGGAACTCAAGGGGGTTCCTCACGTTTGATGATCGTACCTATGTGCCGAACTACGCCGATGCTCAGCTAAAAATCATGAAGATGAGACATGACTCAGCCTTGGCCGGTCACCCAGGCTCAGGAAAGACTCTTGAGCTAGTCCTACGGGATTACGTTTGGGTTGGAGTAAGGAAGGATGTCGAAGACTACATTGCTGGATGTGTGGTATGTCAGAGGGCAAAGACTAACAGGCAGAAACCCCATGGAGAGCTTAAACCACTGGAAGTGGCTACGACACCTTGGTCCAGTATCTCGATGGATTTTATTGAGGAGCTGCCAAATTCCCATGGATATAATTCCATCCTGGTAGTGGTGGACCAATTGACCAAATGGGTCATTTTTATCCCGACTACGACGAAGTTAACCGCAGCTGGCCTGTCAGAGTTGATAATGGACTACGTGGTGGCTCAGCATGGGCTACCAGAGAACATAGTATTGGACAGGGGGTCAAAGTTCACCTCGAAGTTCTGGAAGAACTTGACCGATAGTCTTGGGATAAGACTACACCTCTCTACTGCATATCATCCACAGACTGATGGACAGACCGAACGAACCAACCAGTCTTTAGAGCTTTATCTTCAAATCTTCACCTCCTATCAACAGAATGATTGGTCGAAGTTACTCGCTCGAGCTAGCTTTGCTTACAACAACACCCAGCATTCTGCGATAAACAAAACACCATTCTATGCGGACTATGGATATCATCCCCGTTGGGCTGAAGAGATCAAGGCTAGCGAGGTCGAAGTACCCGCTGCTACAGTGGTAATAAAGGATCTGACCGAGATACATAAGGAGTGTATTGAGGGAATTGAGAGAGCTAATGAGAAGTACGCCGAAGGGTACAATAGGAAACACCGAACTACGCCGAACTTTGTAGAAGGTGACCTAGCGATGCTGTCATCAGAGAACATTAGGACTAAAAGACCAATGAAGAAGTTAGATTTGAAGCAAAGTGGGCCGTACAAGGTAGTACGGCAGGTAGGCCTCATGCTTGTCAATTGGAATTACCAGGAACGATGGCAGGTATCCATGATGTATTCCATGTCTCCTTGCTCCGTCCCTATCACCCTCCAGTATTTCCTGGTCAGCAAGCTGAACCACCTGGCCCAGTAGAGGTAGACAATGTGGGAGAGTCATGGGAGGTAAAGGATATTGTGGACTCTAGAGTAAATAAGAGATCAGGAAAGTTAGAGTACTTGGTAGAATGGTTAGGTTACGAAGGAACAGATGATTCGGTATCATGGGAGCCAGTAGAGAACGTTGATGGAGCTGATGACACATTGACGAAGTTCCACGAACTTCGTCCTACTAAGCCGAAGGAAGGGCGACTGCAAAGGGCTGAGAAGTAGAGACATACTGCATACAACATAGGATTACAGCTATGTACCGCTCACTTATCCTTACCCTTACCCTTTCCTTTTCCTTTCTCCTTTGCTCTACTTGATCCCGCGGGGTTGCTGGGGAGACTACCGATGGCTGAGGGAAGATCGAGAGTCTCAGAGGGGAACACAGTAGAGAGAGAAGCATTCCATGCCCAATTCATAACCGCGAAGAAGTCACCGAAGTCCTGGACATCTCGAGCAGCTTGCATGCTCGGAGTCCGCCACAGAGAACGTATGGTCCGTAGACACTCGAAAGGAAGAATGAGGAGGTCAAGAGCAGTCTGGGCGGAAGCAGGGACACGAGAACTACTACGGCGACCTAACCAGTCGAGGGACGGTGGTGGTTCATACGCCATAGGAGTTACGAGGAAGGGGGTGTCGAAAAGCCTTTGGCGAACATCAGCTATCTCAGTAAGGCTTTGCTGAGAGACGTCTGCTAACCTCGTCCTTGCTTCGTCGTCCAAAGCCCCAGTGTTGACTACATCTACTAACGCCGCAGTAAGGTTATTTAAAGCGTTAGCTTGACAAGAGGAGAAGTCAAGCAAGAGAGATGTATCATTTCGGGCGGTGTCACGGACCTGTCCCTGGCTGACCTCGATAGATCAGAGACAGGTGGACTATAACTGTTTACTTAGCTTGGACAACGACGGTTAGTATGTTGTCCGTAGACTTGTGATGTGGTCGGACGGCTAAAGTGACTTGCGAAGGATCCGGGCAGGTTGAGATGACGGTAAGGGTGTGTGTGATGGTGTGGACAGGGGTGAGGTTGATGAGGGATGTGACGGATGTAAGTTGTTTGTCAAGAAGAGGTCTTTTGCGAGTGGCAAATAATATATTGATCCTTGAAGAAGGAAAGACTACAAGAAGACTATGACCAGTATTTATAGTTTATAGTGAGCTCTTACTTGCAAATCGTCTCGCTCCATGTCTCGCTGATCTCGCCAGAGATCTCACCTGTCTCGCCTTGCTTCTCGCTCTGTCTCGCCTGATATCTCGCCTGTCCCACCTTGAGTCTCGCCTATCTCGCTTTACATCTCACCTATCTTGCCTGATATCTCACCTATCTTGCCTGATATCTCACCTATCTCGCCTGGTATCTCACCTATCTCGCCTGGTATCTCACCTATCTCGCCTGGTAATGTCCCTGAATTCTCAGGGTCCAAGGGGCACGACCCAAGGACTTGCAGGGTCGTGACAGGCGGCCTCGAGCTGAGTGGTGAGGCTGAGGACAAGGGAACGATAAGTGGCGAATTCCTTTTCGTCCTCAGGAATACGAACGTCCAGGGAGATACGGGGGTGGACAAGGGACAGCCGGGGAGTAGAGGGACCAGCACGCTGAGTATCTTCTTCTTCCACATCACCATCATCGAAGACAACCTCCTTCTCTTTAGATTTCCCTTTTGATCTCTTTAAAGAAGATTTCGGTGTCTTCTGAGAAGCAGAGGGAGAGGTGACAGGAGGGGCCGTCAAATTGGCCGGAGAAGCAGAAGGACGCCGACTTCGGGTGCCGTGAGCCAGAGGAGAAGGTGCCACGGGAGAGGACGGACAAGGCGCCGAAGGACGAGAGGCCGAAGGGCGGCGGGAGGACGGAGGGCGGCGGGAGGACGACGGAGGAGCAGGCGGGAGACGTGATGGGCCGGCCGCAGGAGCGAAGGGCAACGGCGAGGGAGGCAACGAGCGAGGGGCCGGCGAAGTACGGCGAACCGACCGGAGAGACGAAGGTGGTACCCGCGAACGGGGGAAAGACACTGAAGTCTGGGGAGGCGGGAAAGGCGAAGAGTCGGAAGGACAGGGCGGGATGTCCCGAGCAGAGGAGACGGGACAGAAGGAGCAGGGACCAGATGTGCATGAAGCACAACGGAGGGCTTTGTTGTGTGGCCTGACTGCCTTGAGGCAGGGCCAATTCGGACGATTATACGTGATAATCTCACGTCTACTAATTAGCAGGGAGAACTTTGGCGTAGTACGAATAGGCGAACTCACCGGCAACGATCGCACGCCTCATCGACACCAACCGCAACCCAACGTCCAGGCTCAGACTCCATCTTCTTCCACAAGTACTCTTCTTCCCGCAATGACCTCTTCACCCGTTTGGGCGAAGGCTCCCCTCGGGGAGGAGAGAGGGGAGCAGCAACGGAGGCGGCGGCGGGACGGGGAGCGGCAGCAGGGCGGCGAGCAGCAGCAGCGGCAGCGGCGGCGATGGCTGTCACGCGGCGCCGCGTGACATTATCCTTTCCCATCAAACGAAGTTCCTTTGGACATCAGTTCGCCATCAACGACCCAGTTCGCATGAACTTCACCACCCACGAGGGTATTAGGAGGCTAACTTCGTCGAGGACGAAGTTAGTCATGTAGGAACTTAGGGGGATACGAAGTTAGGAAGATACGAAGTTAGGGAGATACGAAGTTAGGAGGATACGAAGTTAGGAAGGCACGAACTTCGTCGGGGACGAAGTTCGTGAGGTACGAAGCTCGGGACGTCGGGTTGAACAAAGTTCTGCGTTGACGAAGTTAGGGAAGGACGAAGTACTTAAGGGCCGAAGTTCCCAGAGATCTTTGACGATCTTTGGTTGTTGTCTTAGTGATAGAAGTTAGTAAAGTACGAAGTTATTACACCCAGAAGTTATTGTCACCTATTTCATATCTCGAACAACGAAGTTGGTAAAGGTCGAAGCCCACGAAGTTATTGGCCGTCGGTCGTAGGAAGTTAACGAAGAAGCAACCCTGTGACAATGGCGTTGGCGGGGGGGAGAACCCCAGAAGAAGAAGAAGAAGAAGAGGAAGAGGAGGAGAGGGCACGAGGTTGTTTCTGGCCCACGATTTGAGCAGGGGGGGAAACGCGAACGGCTACGAGTCAGCAGTGTCTTAGGAAGCTAAAGAACAGATAAACAAGGCCAAGTTCGGCGAAGGTGTGAGAGGATGGGCAAGGAACTCACGCTCAGGACTATCAACGTCGTTGTCCCTTACTCTAACCACCTCCACATCATCATCTGGGTATTCCCCTAACTCACTTCCACCCTCCGGATCGATACTACGATCCTGATCCTCATCATCATCATAATTGCCCTCACTTCCTTCGGGGTCCGACTGATCGTCCAACTCCGAACCGCTGAGCGGCTCCTGGTCGGAGGAGGACGGAGACTCACCAGGGCGAAAGGCGGGCGTCCTGCGACGAGGGGTGGCGGCAGGAGGAGAAGCGGCGGGAGAACCAGCAGGAGGAGAAGCGGAGGGAGAACCGGCAGGAGGGGAAGCGGAGAGAGAACCAGGGGGAGGAGAAGCAGAGGGAGAACCAGCGGAGGGACCGGCGAGAGGAGAAGCAGAGCGAGGAGGCGAGGCGGCGCCAGACGGTTCCCCCAGAGAAAGAGTGCCGAGGCCAAGAGAGGAGACTTGGCGAGATCTATCACCGAAGGAAACTGAACGTCAGCCAAGTGCGGCGAGGTGAGGTAAGTGCCGAGGAAAAACTCACGAGCAGATGACACCATACCACCAAAATTCCTCATGGCGGCAAAAGGGCTGGGAGTGGGAGTAGAGAGGGCCATGACGTTAAGATACTTAAAAAGAATTAAAACTGAAGACGATTGGTCAAGGTAACAAATCTGTTTTCTAGGTAAGATAGATAGAAAGTTTTGAAAACAGATGGGGAAAAGAGAGAAGCTCGACGAACTGCTCAGTATTTAGTATAATCAGACCTACCCCCTCGTCGTCAACATGCAGCAAACTTCGCGTTTCATCAACAAAAGTCGACACAGGGACGATCAAAATTCCCACGCTATAGTGTCTCACCTCAATATAAACGAGGGTTACTTCGACAAATAACGGTGTTGTTCGGCTACCATTTGGGAAGCGTGTCTCACCTACAAAAGACACAGGGCTTCTTACGGCAAACCACGACAAAGTTAGGGGAGTCTCATTGTTGGGTTTTGAAGCGAAAGGAGGCTCAACTATGAAGCACGGCGCAGAGAGCAAAAGGGCGGAGGATGACTATGGAGAAGGAGAGAATGGAGGTACTACGCTGCTAAGTTTTCTTGCCACAGTAGAGGTCTAATCGCTCACGAGGACGTTCGCGCTAAAGAAGGGGGCGACTGTCATGAACTATGTTGTGACACCTCGATTATTTCACCAACAATGACCCTCCTTTGACCATCAAAACCCCCATCACGTCTTAACCTCTTTACTCTACACGTAACTCAGGACATCTGAGACCAAGTACGGCGAAGTTAGACGAAGTTAGGCTAGGTAGGGACAATGGGAGCAGAAGTACGGAGACGTTAGACGGAGTGAGGCTAGGTAGGGACAATGGGAGCAGAAGTGCGGCGATGTTAGGCGGAGTTAGTCGAAGGAGGAAGAGGATGGCCGGGGACTCGGGGAAGTTGGACAAAGTGCGTTGAAGTACGTCAAAGCGCGAGAGGGTTTGACGAACGTCTATGAGGAGTAGATAATATTAGCTGAGAAGATCGCTGAAGTTCTTCAGCCATCCTTGATTGTTGTCAGTAGTGAAAAGACAGATAGAGATAGCTATATACAATCGAGATACATCGCCATCAGTAGAACAAAACCCCAGTTAGAGTAACTACGCCGAAGTACGCCGTAGTTACTCGTCGTAGTTACACTCCTTTCAACGTCTGCGCCCTCCTGGTTGGGTGAGACATCGACTTAGAAGCGTCAAGTTAGCTGAGGTTTGTCAACCATTGGTCTGTTATAAGGTAGTTGTTAGACAGCCGTGACAACATACTCGGACAGTGTAATGCATACGCCTAAAGGGTGACGTGCACTAAGCTCTTGTGCTAAAAGATCCAATGCTCAGCTCATAGTATGAGCTGAGACCCTTTATAAACTGCTTGTGCTGCGACTGAGATTCGAGATTTATGACAGGAGCCCCCCCTCAAGGGCTGATGTCCCAGCACTGAGCATTCTGTAATGCATACGCCTAAAGGGTGACGTGCACTAAGCTCTTGTGCTAAAAGATCCAATGCTCAGCTCATAGTATGAGCTGAGACCCTTTATAAACTGCTTGTGCTGCGACCGAGATTCGAGATTTATGACAGGCAGGTGAAAAACCGCTTTTGAGCAAACCCAGTAGGGAAATCTCAAAAAGGGAAAACCCGTCCCTATCTACTGCAGCACTGCCTCCAACTCCCGCCGTTCTCTTTCCTAATCCGTCAAATTTGATGGAGTTCTCTCGATTCGTTGTTACCCCGTAACACTGTTGGCTGTAGGAAGCATACAAGGGTCTTGCTCCATGACAATCAAATAGTCTGCTGCATTCCTCATCATCTATCTTCCATGTGAAGCTCTCACTAAGTTCCATAATCTTGATGGCAAGTAATATTGTACCAAGCTTAACAATGTTTTCTACCCAACTTTGGCCTTTACTGTGCCTGGAACTGACTGGGGCCCTTGTGTCTGTGCGGTGACAGCATCCTTGATTTCTTGAAACCAGGCATTGTGCCCTTCAAAGTTTGTAAGGACACTATTCAGCTCTTCTACATGTGTGATGGTCTTGTCTTCACGATTAATGAAACTGTCCATGCCAACTGTCAATGCTTTTAAATTGTATTGAAAACCCTGACTCAATGTTTGTTCGTCTGGCACAAACACAATCTGAGTAGCCCAGGCGGCTTGTATAAGGGTTTGGACCGTCTCCAAGTGGGTGTACATCTGTGCCAAAACCGTGGAGGCAGTATCTGACTCGGACATGCTCATGATGATGCCCAGTGCGTCTTCACACTGTGTCACCTGATTTTCAAATTTGGTGATGAAAAATTTGGGCTTTGAGTTGGTTGGCGGCACTTCAATCATTCCTGGAGACTCAGTAGTGATTTTAGTGGGTACTGCCGGCACTGCCGTGCTGCGGTGATCCGTGTCACTGCAAGTGGTGTTCGTTCCTAATTGTATTGTAGCTGCATCTGCATCCACTCTTCTCCTCTTGGTCGCAGAGGTATACTTAGGCTCCGGAGGTGGTGTTGAAGCGCCAGTGTTCATCCACTTTTTGGTGTTATCTTGGTCATCAGGACTGCTTGTGGCAGTCCAAGTGTCCGGGTCGATAATTGGGATTGGGTCAGCCATTGCTGAAGTGTACCACTGACTCGTTGTACGTAACTAATGGTTACACGACCTCAGGGCCAATAGGGACCGGACGGGGTCCATATGGGCGTCCGGGCCCGTCCGGTGTAACCAAATCTTCCGTGCCACGTGAACCGGCGTCGGCCGACGTCGGCCTACGATCGCTTTTTACGATTGACTTTCAATTTCAACAATCAACATTGTTTGCTTCATGCAATTACTGAAAGTCTTCGACCTTTGCATGTATTAATGAGGCAGTCATGACATGTGCATACATTGATTGACTATTTGCTACAAAGTTAACCCCCAGTTTCATCCAGCTGATCTAACATGGTCTGATCATTGTCATGCGTACTCTTGTCTGACACCCCGGCACCTGATCCACTCGTGTTCGACGTTTGACGATCTAAATCGTTGGGGGTTGACAAGCGACTACTTTCTGAGATCTGACGAGACTTCCCTCGCTTTCCAGAGACTTGAGCAGATCGAAGACGTTGTTCAAAAGTCTGAGAAGGTTTGCGTTGCGATCGTAAGTTCCGCGCAGGCCCAGATGTAGCAGCCGCAGCAGCAGGATCGGTATTCAGCTCTTTATTCGCAGCGTCATCCATCGTAATATCTAATGTCAGTGCTGTATACAAAAATGAGTGATAAAAGACATACCTCCATCGTTCCAGCCCGCACTGAGTCCTGTAAGTTGTCCGTGTTCCAACACCGGCGATGGAAGAAAGTTGACCGCGGTACGGCGACGACGTAAGGAAGGATCGTCGGTGTCGAAGACATTAGCGGCTACTGCAGCATTAAGCTGCTTGACAAGTGCATGCCCGTCGCGAGTAAGCGGACCTAAAGCAGACAAAATCACCTGAGGCGGAATCAAGGTATCGATTGCCGCTTTTCATTTAGCATAGCACACAATTGTTAACTGGTACTTACCAAAACCACTGACGATTGCTTCTAATCCTTCGAGCTTGGCAACAAGGTTAGAGGCCAATGACGCATCTAGGATTTCTTCTTCTAACACATTCTTCCCAAAATCACAATTGCTCGTTCCTCTCGCACGGCACTCAGCACAGCTTGATTGTGCCCTCTCACTGACGGTTATGCAGCCAAAGGATACGGCATCATCGCGAGTAATTCGATTTTGACAATGTGAACACATTGCCACGCCGGAACGGATCACAGATTGGGGGCCACACACGATATTGTGAGCCAGACGGTGACGCTTGACCTAATTTCATCGATAAGCATTGTTCTGGTCGAGTTTAACATCAGAAGTTCAAGCTCACTATTTCTAACTCTTTATTCGGTGGTATAGCCCACACTTCGCCTTTCAAGGTGTTTGGCAGTAAAGCCAATGTCTTTGAGCTATCCTGAGGAAAAATACGATGATTGAATTTCGTTCCCGGCACCCATTCAAACGGTTCATACGCACCTGCTAATTAGATACTGTCAATGACTCGACAAAAGGTTCTAACGTACTCAATACTTTTGTTGAAAAAAATTCATCGACTGCTGATCCTCCCTTTTCTGGAGAGGTGTCGTTGCGACGACTTCCCTTGTTTGCGTACCGCTTTGGCGTGGGAGGAGGTACTTTGGAAGAAGGTGTTGTATCTGACATTCTGATGCTATAGCTAAGTTTCAATTAACGAAAAAAGTTGAAGAATAGTGGGCGAAGATCCACGACACTACACTTGATACATCCTCGTTGTGTGTACACTTGTTTACACTTTCTGCATAGAAAATTGTTCAACCAACTACGCCCTGCAATGTTTGTTGCTCGGGATTGCAATGAAACAGTTTGAAACTATCCTTTGAGGGTGAGATTGCAATGAAACAGTTTAAAACTATCCTTTGAGAGTGACTATGGTTGCAACGAACTGTCACGGCCGTCGAGCAACTTCTTCCTAATAGACCGACGGTCGACGAACCTCGGCTAACTTCACGCTTCTGAGTCGATGTCTCACCCAACCAGGAGGGCGCAGACGTCGAAAGGAGTGTAACTACGGCGTACTTCGGCGTAGTTACTCTAACTAAGGCTTTGTTCTATTGATGGCGATGTATCCCGATGTATAGCTATCTCTATTTGTCTTTTACTACTGACAACAATCAAGGATCGCTGAAGAAGTTCAGCAATCTGTAAACTATCTATACTACTCCTCTCTTCTCATAGAACGTCCCTCAACTCCTGCACTGCCTCACGCTCAGTCCTCTTCGTTCAACCTTGCCGTACCTCGCCGTATCCCCGATATCCTACTCCGCTCACTTCGACTAACTTCGCCTAACTTCCCCTGTTCTGCTCTCCCTCGGTTCCCTTCCCCTAACTTCGCCGTAGTTCTCCGCTAGACGGGGTTATCGTGACAAATACACTCTTGGTTCTCGTAACTTCGCCGTAGTTGGTCTCAGTGGTTCGAGTGGAGGTTGGTGGTGGTGAAAGGAAGGTCGGTGATGGTGAAAGGAGGGTCAGTGATGGTGGTTGTCAGGGATGTTACGACGTAGTTCGTGACAGTCGCCCCCTCCTTAGGTGCGAACGTCCTCGTGAGCTTTGTATGCATGTAATGAAGAAAAGGACACTCAGCAGGTTACAGGAAACACAATTGGTCATATAACAGTTGTTGGTAGATGATACCATGGTTCGTTGTTAAACGGACAGTAAACTTCGTCGAAGTTCATCGTGGTTGCTTGTTGTTACCCTGTGGTAGTTACATTGTAAGTGAGACAGAGGATTTGGGGTACAACAAACCTCGTCGACGTTCGTCAGCGTATCCCTAACTTATATGAATGTGAGACACGTAGCGTGGGAATTTTGATCGTCGTCATGGTGTTTGTTGTTGCTGAGACACCTTGTTATGCGAAGTTACCAGCGCCCTGACGACGAGTAGCCATGTCAGTTATACTAAATACTCAGTACTTCGGCCCACTTCTTCTTCTTTCCCAGGACTAATCCTAAATCGTACTATCATCGTCTATCGATTTCCAGTCTTTACCTTACCAAGCATATCAATTTGATATATTTCAACAAAATGTCTTCTCGTCCGGAGCTCAACGCCCATAATTTTTTTGCAGATCGCTTCGCCGCTGTCCGTAAGTCTACTTGTACTCTCTATAAGCTACTCTGTCGCTGATTGTCCTAGTCGCTCAGCAGGGGAGCTCTCCCCGCCAAGTGTCATCTATGGGCTTTGGAGCCTTAGCCATCACCGATGGCTCGCCTTCTGCTGCTGCAGCTTCCGCTGCAGTTCCTTCTGCCCCCGCGTCCCCTGCTGCGGTTACGACCCCTCTCTCCTCTGGCCAACAGGAGGTCAGACCTGCTCCTGTTGGCCCCTTGCAAGCTTCGGGTCAGTCCGCTACTGTGGTGGAAATCGACGATGATGATGAAGAGATGGATGGTGATGAGGAGGTGGTTGGTGTTCGTCGTGGTGAAGAGACGGGTGTGTTGGTTGATGATGGTGAGATGGGTGGTGCAGATGATGATGATGAGATGGGTGAGGTCGATGAGGATGAGGAAATCTTCAGTGTTGATCTCGGTGATCCGGCGCTGTTTGAGGATAGAGAAACTTGGGTGTCAGAGTTGGAAAAGTTAAGCCGTATGTCCTCTTGTCATATACCCTGCTCGTAAGTGCTGACATGTAGCTGTTCGTGATAATGAGGGGTCTCCCGAATTCCGCGTACGGCTCCAGACTTCTTTCGGGAAGAAACGGGTTGCGTATCAGGAGAAGATGGATGCTCTGGCTGAGATTAAAGCCGAGAAACGTCGCCGTTCCCCTTCCGCCCACGACGAAGTAACCCCTCCTTCGGCGAAACGGGTCAAAGAGACCCCTCGGTCCTCTACAGGACAGGCTGAATTGTTTCCCTCCCCTTCCCACGAGCCAGGGAGTGCTCGCAAGGCATCGTTGCGAGAGCAGGATAGGCTATGGAAGTTGTTTATCGATGAAAGGGAGCGATGGGAGGTCGCCAGTATCGATGAGTCGTGTGATAGATGTCGGTAGGTTCCTTCCCTAGAAGTTTATACATCTGCTGATCAGTAGCCGTGAAATTATCACGTATGGGAGAGCGAAATGGCCGTGTCTACGACCGGTCAAACCTCATAATCGCGGCTCCCGTTGTGCTTCTTGCACTTCTGGCCCCTGCTCGTTCTGTCCCCCCAACACCGCTCGGGATATTCCTCCTAGACCTTCTGCTCCCCTCGGTCCCCCCTACACTCCGTCCGCCGCTGTTCGCCGCCGTCTCCCCACAGCCCAAGACGGAAACTATCCTTTGCGCTCTCCTTCGGCGAACTTCTCCTCTCCTGGCCCCACCTCGCCGTCACCCGTCGTCCGTCGCCCGCCTAACTCTCCCGTGGCCGGACCGTCTCGTCTCCCTGCTACCCCTTCGGCAGGTTCGTCTCGTCGCGCGCCTCGCCGTGCTCCTTCCGCCTCCCTCCAGCCCTCGACACCTATGGCTGGCCCATCTCGTCTCCCGGCTACCCCTTCTGCCGGTCCGTCTCGTCCCACCAGGAGCCGTCCTACTCCTGTGTCAACTCAAGAGGAGTCTCCTCTAAGTCTCCCTCCTGCCCTTGGGACCCGAAGCCGTCAACCATCTGCTCCTCCTGCTTCTGGGCTCTCAACTCCTGCCCCTCCTGTGAAAACTCCTCCAAAATCTTCGAAAGGGAAAGGCAAGAAGAAGAAAGCTGTCCAGTTCGAACCGGCTGTGGTGGAAAACGAAAGTACTCAGCTACCAGAGGAAATCCCTCCTTCCCTCGACCACCCCACTATCGCTCTCGATCCTCGGATACCAGAGGAGGACAAACAGCTAGCCACCTTCCGTTCCGTCATTATTGGTTTAACCACTCAATTACAAGCCAATAGACGAGATACGGCGAAGCTCGTCGAATATTGCGTGAAGTTGGTCTCCGCGATGAATACTCTCTCTCGGACAATGGCAACCCTTGTGAACTCCTCCGACATAGGGCCATTAGGGCGAACTGAGTTAGCTAGAGTCTCCCGAG
The DNA here is from genome assembly GCF_000271645.1 of Tremella mesenterica DSM 1558. Taxonomy (NCBI): domain Eukaryota; kingdom Fungi; phylum Basidiomycota; class Tremellomycetes; order Tremellales; family Tremellaceae; genus Tremella; species Tremella mesenterica. The sequence continues at coordinate 566,264 of NW_006711230.1, forward strand.
AGCTCACAACGGACATGAGCGACTTCTACCGCAATCTCTTTGACTCTCCCTACCTCCTGAACCCCACTGAGTATATGCTCCCCCCTACACTGGACTGGTTAAAGCCATCTCAACCAGCTCGACTCAGTTCTCAGGATGGTGCTTTCCTCGATATCCTAACTCTTCCCGCAGACTGCCTTAGAGCACTTCGTCAGTTGTGGAAATCACCTAGTCTGAGTCTCGCTCGTGATCCTGCTCTCCACTCCGCTCACATTCTCGCCTTTAACACAGCATGGAAGGAGACTCGAGCCCTCCGACGGACGGTGGCACCGAAGGTTACTGAGAGTAGTTCTGGGGGTGGTCCTGCACCGGGGAACGAGGAACAGGGAGGAAGTTCGCAGCAGTGAGTTGTACTTAGCTAATGTTGTACCAGTTGTATGAATTACTTCCTCGTTCGTGATCTTACCACTCGTCCTTTCATCGGCTTATCCGGGTGAAGTTCGTGGAACTTCGCCAATATGTCATTAGCTCCGTCCACGTTTTCTACTGGTTCCCATGATACTGCGTCATCTGAGCCTTCGTAACCTAACCATTCCACTAGATACTCTAACTTCCCTGACCTCTTATTCACTCTCGAGTCCACAATATCCTTTACTTCCCACGATTCTCCCACGTTATCCACCTCTACTGGGCCAGGTGGTTCAGCTTGCTGACCAGGAAATACTGGAGGATGATAGGGACGGAGCAAGGAGACATGGAATACATCATGGATACCTGCCATCGTTCCTGGTAATTCCAGCTTACAAGCATGAGAACCTACTTGCCGTACTACCTTGTACGGCCCACTTTGCTTAAGGTCCAACTTCTTCATTGGTCTCTTAGTCTTGATATTCTCTAACGACAGCATGACTAGGTCACCTTCCACGAAGTTCGGCGTAGTTCGATGTTTCCTGTTGTATCCTTCGGCGTACTTCTCATTAGCTCTCTCGATCCCCTCAATACATTCTTTGTGTATTTCGGTTAAGTCTTTTACCGCTACTGTAGCAGCAGGTACCTCAACCTCACTGGTCTTAATCTCTTCAGCCCACCGAGGGTGGTACCCATAGTTCGCATAAAACGGTGTCTTGTTTATCGCAGAATGGTGGGTGTTGTTATAAGCGAAGCTCGCTCGAGCAAGCAGCTTTGACCAGTCGTTTTGCTGATAAGAAGTGAAGATTCTAAGGTATAGTTCGAGGGATTGATTTGTTCGTTCAGTCTGTCCATCAGTCTGTGGATGATACGCAGTAGAGAGATGTAGTCTTATCCCGAGACTATCGGTCAAGTTCTTCCAAAACTTCGAGGTAAACTTCGATCCCCTGTCCGACACTATGTTCTCCGGTAACCCATGCTGAGCCACCACATAGTCCATTATCAGCTCTGATAGCCCAGCTGCGGTCAACTTCGTCGTAGTTGGGATAAAAACCGCCCATTTGGTCAATCGGTCCACTACTACCAGTATTGAATTATACCCATGGGAATTCGGGAGTTCTTCAATAAAATCCATCGAGATACTGGACCAAGGTTTCGTAGCCACCTCCAGCGGTTTAAGCTCCCCATGAGGTTTCTGCCTGTTAGTCTTTGCTCTCTGACATACCGCGCATCCAGCAACATAATCTTCGACATCCTTCCTTACTCCAACCCAGACATAATCCCTCAGGACTAGTTCAAGGGTCTTCGCCGAACCTGGATGACCGGCCAAGGCTGAGTCATGTCGCATCTTCATGATTTTTAGCCGAGCGTCGGCGTAGTTTGGCACATAAGTACGATCATCGAATGTGAGGAACCCCCTCGAGTTCCAACCTCCACGAAGTATTAGGGGGGACCGCGAACTACGGCGTAACTCGGCGACCGACTCTGGTTCCTGTACGTCATCTTGACATGTCGGATGGGAGCACTCAGCACAGGTTACTCCCAATAGCTCTTCTCTAACCTCCTCCACCTCTTCGTCTTCCTGTATTCCAACTATCAAATCCATAGGATCAATGAGGTCGTTCTCTCATACTTCCTTTGTTCCCTGTAAAGCCCGAAGCAGGTGTTGTAACCCAGAGCTGGTGTTGTCAAGCTCGTCGAACTGCGGCAAGCCTTGAATAAGGTTGCTCTCTTGCACCATAGTACTTCCCTTTCCAGAGTGGTAGTCTGCCCTTCTAGAGAGCCCGTCCGGCAGTGTGGCTTGTTTTCCTGGTCGGTACACCATTTTGAACCTGAAATTAGAGAGCTCTTCGACCCACCTACCCTGCCTAGGGCTAAGTTGTTTAGGTTCCATCCAATACGTCAAATTCAAATGATCTGTGAGAACTGTAGTCTCTACCTGTAGTAGTAAGTGTCTCCTTCTTCTGAAAGCTTCAACGATAGCTAGTAACTCCTTTTTGCCTACCGTGTAGTTCAGCTGCGCCGCCTGAAACGCTCCGGACTCGATAGCCACCGGGTGTTCTTGTCCCAACTCGTTCACCTGCAAAATTATGAAACCCCAGCCAAAGAACGACGCATCTGTTTGTAGTAGAGTCTTCAACGAGGGATCAAAGTGAGCCAATACAGGGGCCCTACACATCCTCTCCTTTAATTCTTTAAAAGCTCTTTCCTGTTCTACTCCCCAAACAAACGGTACATCCTTCCTGGTGAGATCATTGATCGGTTTAGCAATTCTGGAGAAGTTGGGGACAAAACGCCGATAATAACTGACAACTCCCATAAATCCTCTGCTCTCTCGCAAGTTCTTAGGACGAGGGAAAGACACGACAGCATCGATGTATTCCGGATTACTAGAAATCCCTTCTCGCGAAACCACGAACCCCAGGAAGACTACCGAATCTCTTTCAAACTCGCACTTACTTGCTTTTACGAACAAATTCGACCTTCGAAGCACTTCGAACACCTTCGCCGTAGTTCCTCTTAGTTCCTCCAACGTTTGACCGTAGATGAGTATATCATCTATGTAGACAACTACTCCTTTTCCCAGCAGCTCCCGAAAACTTTCATTCAAGAAGTGCTGAAACACAGCAGGAGCATTTCGTAGACCGTCTCGGACAACAAGAGACTCGAACATACCGTACTGAGTCCTGAACGCTGTCAAGTGTTCGTGTCCTTCCTTTACTCGTAAGAGTTGATAAGCCCCAATCAGATCTAACTTGCTGAAATACCTCGCTTTTCCTAGCTCTTCGGTTATCTGGCCGATCAGAGGCAGCGGATAGGCGTCGGGTATCGTTGCTTCGTTCAACTTTCGGTAATCAATGACCATTCGCCATTGACCTTTTGCTTTCTTTGGTACCAAGAACATCGGTGATCCGTAGGGCGAATTACTGGGTCGAATTCTTCCGGCCGATATTTTGCGATCTAGGATGTCTCTCAGCGCGCTTCTCTGATCTTCTCCAAGCGAGTAGAGTGGAGCAACCTTCAGGTTCGCCCCCTCCTTAAGATCAAACTCCAGATCATAGCCCCTCGAGGGAGGTAATTCTTCACCTCCCTTCCTTGGGTTAAAAACATCAATGAACGAGTGGTATTGTTCAGGAACCACCTGATACAATTCCTCCTGTTCCTCCGGACTCAGTTCATCCTGGTCATCTTGGCGCAGACTAATCCTCCCTAACAAATCCCCTA